>NC_030384.2:3143967-3443967 GCF_001625215.2 Daucus carota subsp. sativus | reverse complement strand
ATCGATGTAAGGTTCTAAATTATCTCATCACATCATTTTGCCCATTTAGTACACATATATGTATGCAGAAATTTAAAGGTAGAGATAAAATGAAACGTAACTTAATATTATACAATAACGTACCCCATACTTGGGTCCATCCGAATAAGTTCTTAAAAGACAACGTACATTAACGGAATACAAAGGAATAAAACCAACATTCGGTTACAGGTCCTTCCAGTCAGTGGAACACAAACTATAAGCTAGGCTATTGCCTTACAACAAAACCACTAATCATCACATGACTGGGAGAACTACTGCCCATCCCTCAACGGCCTCGGACTCGGGTAGCATCCCTGACTCGTCGCATCGCGTCTGATATGATCCTAGCGACGTCTACACGGTCCACTAGTCCACGAGGAGGCATCAAACGACGAACCCTAGTAAGGGCCCTCTCCTCGATCCGGCGCATAACACCCCTCATCCTATGGGTGCTCCCATTCACTGTTCTGCCTTGGAACATAAGCCTCGACTCCCTCTCTGCTATGAGCTGCAGCCTCAGCTCGGCTGCCCGATCCTCTGCCGCAGTTAGGTACACTGCATACTGATCAGCCATCCAATTGTACAGGACCAGGGGTACCACTGCCACCGGGGCTGGTGGTGGGGTGGGGTCATCGTCAGCACTCATCTCCATGCCTACTGGTGCCGTCTCCTCACTAGCCTCATCCTCGAGGGGTAGGGGGCTCATAGGGACTGGAGGTGGGGTGGGGGTCCTCTCAGCACGGGGAGTATGAATATCAGTGTACTCCTCTTCGGGCTCCTCAGGGTCTGTCTCAGTATCATCTTCTGAGTCATCATCAGATATGTCTATGGGTTCCTCCCTAGGAGCGTCCTCTCGGGCTAGCAGTGCCTCATCATGCTCTCTCTCGAACTCCTCTAGGTCCTCTAGCTCAGCTACCTACAAGTCAAGTCACAAACGTGTTACTAGGTTCATCACTAAATTCCTTTTTAGGTTCTAATTGTCGTGACTACCCCTAGTAGCTCGACTATAACTCGATGTGAGTCTGTTACGATTTATTATCTATTGTTTCTGAGACTTATAATCTAACGCTCTGATACCATTTCTGTGACACCCCTAGATCTGGGGTTAGCAATCTAGGTTGTTACAATCACCATAATTCCCAATTAATGATACTTATCTCCATATGTCCACTTATCACAGTTATAACCCCATCAATACGTATGCCAACAGATTATAGTTCTCAGAAACAACAATACATATTTTAAGTTGTGAAAACATCAGAATAGAAATCATTACAAACCAAGTTAAATCCTTCCCTAGGATAGAGGCTTATACCTCTCCTACGTGGAACAGTATTAGACACAAAAGGTTCTTAGTATTTTAAAGGTTACATGTCCAAAATGATTCAACCCTAACTGTCCACACCTACTACCTGGGGTGGAATGCTCGCGAACATCCTATGGAATAGCTGTGCGTTTCCCACGCGCTTCCTGGGGGTAAGCTTTGTCGGGGCCATGCTGCTGATCTGTTGTGTTGTGATATATATATATATATAGATATGCAGAAAAACAAGAATGAGCGATATAGCTCAGCAGTAGCATAATAACATACAGCATAATCTCAGTTCATTAAAATATAAAAAGGAACTGTCCGGTTATAATCGTACCGTATTCTTTTACTTATTGAGGAACTAAAGTTCTCTGCTTAAACTTAGTTCGTTTTACCCTCTCGATAGTACGTCAAGGATTTCATAATTCACTGATCACAGGTAATTCAGCACCTAGGCTTTCATTACAGTGCGTATCACAATTCCAAATGGAATAAAGGGACTTTACGGGAGTATACCCCGATACTTGCTGATCAGGCATCGTATCGTCAATTCAATCTTTTATACTAGTAGATGGACGACTTCCTTTTCGGTTATCACCCAGACCGCATATGGGTCATTTATGCTTTTCGGGCATCTATTTCATTGCCGAGCAGATATTATGCTTTTCGGGCATCTATTTCACTGCCTAACATAATAATATTTTACACAAGTACTTCCAGTCCCGAGATGATTCTACCTTATAACTGGATCGACAAGAATTATCGTTCCCCGAGTAATTATCCACTCGTTGGTAGATTGTCTATCATATTAAACCTACCTCCGGAATTATTAAGGGAGTTATAGATACTTGTGTGTTGACTTTAGTCAACTGATAGAGTAAGCGTTTTAACTTAGAAGTTAGGATTTGGGAGTGGGTCGGAATTTGATTTGAAATATCAATGTAAAGAGGGAACCTTATTAAGGTGTACAATATTTGAAGTCAGAGTGATGTAAGAAGCTTATTGTTCGCTCCTTTGCTTGCAGCTATAGTGTTAAATATTCTTTGAGAACTCCTTTTATAAAGAAAAGGGCTTAGGAAAACTGAGGTTTGTCTAGACAATCGCATACCTCTTTTGATTCCTTTTTAAAACGGTTTTATGATTTTTAAATCACTCGTACAATATGTATTCATTTCTTAAGTCACTGAAAATATTTAATCATAGGTTAAATTAGCTTTAACCTCGTGGTTTGGAAAGCTTTTATAAATCGATGAATGTTTTGAAATTCGTATTTGAAACCCATGTTTGATAATATATCTTTGATTCATAAATTACTTAATGGAAATACTTGAGTTTATTTAATAGTTCCAAAAAGCGTTCATATCCAGTTATTCGAATACTTATTATCATTATATGAAAATATACTGTCTCCGGTGCTTTCCGGGTTTTTGGATGACAAATTTAAAGGACATTCCAACTCCCATTTGATATTTGAATAATGGTACATACTCTTCTACCCTTGGCCTTGTATGCCTTGGGCCATCTTGGTATGTACAGATATATATATTTATGTACACCATGTCGTTACGTCTCAATTGCATAATCGTTGCGCTTTAATGCAAATTCAATTAGCAGTTATGCATATAATTATATCACAACAACAACAGTTATCAAAATATCCATATGTAGGGATTTTCAAGTTTGGAAAACTTGCCTGGGGATCTCGAGGTGGGGTGATTCCGGGATTCGGGACGAAAATCTAGAATAATCAATATCGTTCGATTAGTCCCTTAACAAGGATTACTATCACATTTTACGACTCTCGAGATTTATTAATCGTACGAAGTTGACTCATCCTAGACCTTGGATCTACTTAACATATTTACTACGTATTCAAGTGTCGATCACATTGACCATTAATACCTTAACGCATTAATCATTACGTACTTAAGTTTTTATTATTCGAGCGATTCTCTTCTCGTGACTTCACTGCGCAGCCCCTACTCAATCATTTTTATAAAATCGAAATTTCAACATTTTCAATCAATTCATTTTGGGTTGTTTTCTACACTCAAAGGGCCTTCTTCACAAAAATCACCAATGTCTAGTTCACTGTTTAAGTAGCCCGAATTCAGTAGCAAAATCACTAAACTGTTGCGATTTTTATCGCGTGTGCTTGATAGACTAAAACGGCCATAACTTTTTAACCACAACTCCAATCAAGATGATCCTTATATGCTTAGAAACCAAAAAACAATACCTTTACTGTCATGGGCAGTGGTATTTAAGGTATCACATTTTTCTGTCCGAAGATGGGGAGCAAACAGCCCCTTGGTCAACAAACCCATCACACATGCTCCTACTTAACATGCTTCTTAACTTCAAGCCAAATCATTTAATCACATGGACATTCCATAATCACTAAAAACACTTAATCTACATATTTTGAACCATATTAGTTCAAGCTCATGACAACCACAATGTAGCCTAGCAATCATCTAGCAAAATCTTGGCCAAGAACACAACCATTACATCAAAACTCATGCTACTAACACCACTTACAAATCATTCAAAAACCTTGCCATAACTTGAAAGATGGAAGAGTATTATACCTTTCTTGGAATGGTGTTAACACTAACTAAGGGTTTGCGAGCTTGGATGAACCTTGATCTCTTACTAACTAGCTTGAAACTCCATGAAAACACAAGAAAAACATAGTTAGTTACTATTCACCAAGACACTAGCTCATTTATTTGACATGGCTATACTTGGTGGGCTGCCACGAAATTAAAATCTCACCTTAGTTATACCTTAAGGAAGCTTGGGATAAATTTTGAGGATTTATGGAGCTTGGATGGGTGGAGAAAATTTTTCTCCTTCACCTTTTTCTTGCTAGGGCCGAGAGCAAGCTTTTGTGGGGGGGGGGGGGGGGGTTCTTGCTTGCTTGTGCTAGATACTTGGTTAAACACTTGCTTGCATGTGTTCCTCTCATCATTACAAGTACCCAATGCTTGCACCAACACTTCACTCCAAGCTTGCAATTGTCAAAGCAAATCCCATGAATTTAGGAAGCATGTTCACTAGTTACTATTCTAGTTTAGTTAATGTAATGCTAGTTCATTTTCCAAGTATCTTGGTTAGCTTCCTAACTAGCTAGTTGCATGGCATTTGCATGGGGTTTGCATGGGGTTTCAAGATGTCTTGCCAACTTATGAATTTATCAATCCTTCGCTATAATGTTAGTGCGACGTTTATTCTTGAATATTCCGTTGCGTTGGAATTCCTGATATCGTTCTTGATCATCTCATCGTTTCGTCTTTTGTTCCATAATAATATACAATCTCTTACTTAAAGAATCATTACCATACCATAATCCAACACATGCATATTTATAGCTGTTGCAATCGCGATGAAATTGCTCCTCCTGATTTATCCGAAATCTTTATATTGCTAACAAGGTCTTACATGAACCCTCTTGAGTTACACCATCTCATTTAATCAAATAATTTTTTAAAATATTACAAATTTTGGGGTTCTTACACTAATTAAGTTTGCGTAATTTGGATTATAGGTGATTAGTCCATATTTTTGCATATTTAAGTGCCTATTTTTTGTTTATTTTCGTAGTATTAATCGCTTATTTATTTTATTTCAGGAAATTGTAGATAAATAAAGAAAGAAGAGAAAATGCAAGAAAAAGAAGAAAAGGGAAAAGAAAAGAAGAAAAAAAAGAGTTGGCAACTAAGGGACACATGGAGGGCCACAATCTTCCCAACACACAAGGCACATGGATGGTCAAGATTGAGCCACCCTACCCCTAAACCCTAATTCTTTAGTTATAAATACCCCCTTCTCTTTACTTGTAATGACCAACCTACCAACCTAGTAACCTAGCCACCTACCCACCTTTTCTACCTAGTCATTTCTATAGTTAGTATCTTAGATAGATTTACACTTTGCTAGCCCCAATTTCCTTTCCAAGCTTGTATACACTTTTTAATTTCTATGCAAATCTTTTTATCTTAATCTTGTATTGTCTTTTTAATTTATGTTCTCCAAGATTGAATGACTCTTCTAAGTACCACCACATGCTTTTAAGCTTTTGGGAAATGAAGAATCATTGATCTTGTGATTATTGTAGATCTCTTAATTTTTAGTTTTAATTTTTAAGAAGAAAGTAAAACTCTAGCACAAAAGATGATTTGTGCCCGGGGTTGAATATTTTTAGATTTGAGGTTACAAACTAATTTAGTTACTTCGGCAAATTAGCAGCCCTTTCTGTGTTCATTTATTCAACCGTTTTTATGATGTTTCTATTTTGTTTATTTTAAAACAAACCCAGTACTCCTCCTCTGTTTTTTCTTGAATCTCCCTTCCCCTGCTTGCTTCGTTTTATTAAATTAACCAAATCATTTTTCTGTTTTCTTTTCACCGAACTTAGCTGTTAGATTTCTTTCGTTTTTAACTGGGTTTTGCTTTGCAATCGCGAAGTTACTGCTGTGTTTTGTAGTGCTTTCCGAGTTTTAATCGAGTCATTAGGCTGAGTTTCGTTCTTAGTTTTTTTTTATGCTGAGTTTTAGTCTGGTGCTTTGTCGAGTTTTGCAGCTGGTCTCAGTCGAGTCTTTTGTTTTGGGTTGTGTTTAATCGAGTCTTTAGACGTGTGTTGAGATGAGTTTAGCGTTCTGTTTTCGATGCCAAGTTCGTGCTCTGTTCCGAGTTCAGATTACCGAGTTTAGAGTCTCGTTTTGTGCTTTTGTTGTCATTTCCATTGCTTGCTTTTGCTGAGTTTAGAGTTGAGTTTGGAGTCCTGCATTTGAGTCGCGACCCAACTTGCGAGTTGCCGAGTTCTGGTTTTCAGTTGGCTGAGTCACGAGTTCGAGTTCTGAATCGCTGGGTTTCTGAATCCTTGTGTTCCATATTTATGAGTTTCTGTTTTGCTTTCGCTGAGTTCGCTGTTGTTTCCGAGTCCATTTTCAAGTCTGTTTTGATGCGTTTTTCAGCCCTGTTTTCGCTTCAGAGTTGCGTTGCCGAGTCTGGTTTGTTTTTAGTCATAGAAATCGAGTCAGTTCTTTTTCTCTAAGTTTATACAGCTTACTTTTGTGTCCAGTTAATTGATTCGGTTGAGTCTGTAGCCGAGTTTTAGTTTGATCTTGTTTGCCTGAGTTCGAGTCTGCAGGATGAGTCGACTGTTCCGAGTCGAGTTAAGTTGCCGAGCTGCTGGGTTTTCGTTTGTTTTCGCTATTTTGCTGTGCTGAGTTTTGTAATTTCCGTTTCGGTTTTAGTTGTTTTGAGTTCTGGTTTCTGCTAATCGTGTAATTGGTTAGCATGGTTTCTTGGATTCAATATACAGTATTCAGTTAAGTCGCCAAGTGGCTTAAAGTTTGTAACATGATTCCGCAGAGTTGGTTTCTTTCATTTATGTTATTTTATTTGGTTGTGATTGTCATTTGCTGTTTAATACGCGTCAAGTAGTTTACTGATTTGGTGGAATTTTCTTGTCGTTCTTATAACATTAGTTGCAGTAGTAGTTTTCCTTTTGATTTTGTTTTATCTTTTAATTCTGGATTTCGTAAGTTAGAGTTTTGCACAAGTTTAGTTAATATATTTTTGGGTTTAATATCCTGATTTTAAATTAGTACTTTATTTTCCCTTTTTGTTAATTAATTGATAATATTTCAAAATTCCAAATTAATTGTTCTAATTCGCCTAGGTTAATTATTAAAGGATTGCGGAAAAAATTTTAATCTCTGTGGATCGAATCATAAATATTAAAACGGTGATCGTGCGCTTGCGATTATTTTTAAATCTCTTTTCGAGCACATCAATAGGTTTCATGGAATTGTATACCTTGTTTGTTTCACAGGGATATAGTGCCTAAAGAAAGGGTGATTTTGAATTATTCCGAAATTATACTTGAACAGAAACACAACTTGTTTATAAGAATATTTTTTTGATAAAATTAGTAGTAATTAGCAAAAATTATATAATGTTGTCGTATTGATGTTGTAATTAGTGATTCTGGAATTCGTTGGCTGAAGAAATAAAAAATCAAGAAGAAAAGGGACAATTATGAGGATTGTAGGATTGACCAGAGGAATAGGGTGCGCACCCCCGCACCTATCGGGTGCGCAGTACGCTGGGTTAGTGCCACACCCCTGCTTCACATATTCTAACTGAACCCTTTCAGTTGTCGGATTACTTGAGAAAAAAAATTTGAGTAGTATAAGTATAAATTGCAGTTTGGTGAAGGCTGATGTGATAATTAGGTTTAATGTATTTTAGTACTATGATTCAAATTTGGCCGTTATTGAATTCCTGTACAGAGGCTTTGTGTTAGAGTGTTTAGTTGAATGCTTGTGCTTACTATATAGCATACCAGCTTACTTGATGCTGCTATTATAGTCGAGTTAGCCGAAAGTAAATTCGGCAATATGAATCTTATAGTTGTTTTATGTATTAAGCAATTAAAGTTTATGTTATGCTATTTCAGAACAATCACTCGAGATTCCATTTCAAGTGATTGATCTATGTACTTATACAACTATATTTACTTAACTGTTTTGATGGATAAAATTTATGTTACTTGGCTCGTAAATTATATATGTTTTGAAGTTAGTACAAAATGAAGATAATGAGGCAAGCAGCTGAAGAATTTTCTACGAAGACCGTGATATATTGTAGTTGTCAAATGTATAGTAATAAGCTGTTAAGGGATTGTATTTTCAATTATGGCTTGTAATTATATATATATATAGAGAGAGAGAGTGTATGTTCAAAATATTCATAGGAGTTCTGGAAAAGCTATCGTGGGACAATATAATTCCGAATCAGTAGCTGCAGACTAAGATAAGAATTTTAACTTTGTTCTTCGGTAAAACTTCTATCTTTTCTTGAAATATCCATTTCTGGAATCATTTATCCTATTGTGCAAAGATTTAAAGAAACCTTGTTTATTTTTGACTTATGTTGATTCTTCAAACACCAGAAATTGTGGCATGTGAATAACTTTGTGATCCAACCAATCCTGAACAAGCCCCTAATCCTCAACAAGCCTACCCCTTAAGATAAACAAGCATTCCCCTAAAGATGACAAAGCTGACCTCTAAAAATGAACAAACCTGTCCATGAAGCTAAAAACACCTGACAACCCTGCCCCTTCTAAAATAATGCTTGCCCCTACGTGACATATATATATATAGACATATATATATATATATATATATATATATATATATATATATATATATATATATATATATCACTATGATGTGCACAAAATATGATTTTAATCGCAAGTGCACGATCCCGTTTTAATAATATAAGATTCGTTCCAAGGACTAAATTTATTTTCGCGAAAACTTAATTTCTAACTTAATCAAATTAGACCACTTGATTTGGAGATATTTTGTTAATCTGAATTAATAATAAAAAAAAACTTTAATTTAAAGTTAAACTAATTAATCGATTAACAAAGCTAATATAGAAATGAAGAAAAAACAAATATATAAAGGTTCAAAACCAAAGTAACAAAATCAGAAAGGAAAAGAAAAAAAACGATTAATAAAAACAAACAACTGGCGTAATTAATTCATAACATAAGGGAGCACGGAAATGGTCACTGGTCTGGCCGTGTAAAACAAAACGACGGAGGGAAGGTGCGTGAACAACTGAACATATAAAAGAAATCGAAATTTAAAAAAAAAAAGAAAAACAAAAGAAAAATAATAATAAAGTGAATACTCTACACACGCGCGTATAATACAATCAAACAGATTATCAACGCGTGAACAGTCACAAAAATCAGTCTATTAAATCCCCACCAGAATTCATGAAGGTGACCGGAATAGCTTAAATCTCGCCGGAAAATTAGTTTTATCGGAAAATCTAGCTATTCCAACTATGACAAATAAAACCCCACTAACCTCTAAACCAAATTTAACACTAAATTCTACACTAAATAGCCCCTAAACTACCCATTTTTGACTCAAACAAGACTCAAATTAAACCATATCAACTCCAAACTACACCAAATTTCAAATCTAGCCTAAACATAATATTTCTAACATAAACCCACTAACCTCAATTCAAAATCACAAACTAAAATTTACACCCAAAAGCCCCAAAATCAAGAACAAGGAGAAGACCAAATCTTACCAAACTAACTCCAAATCACACAAAACTTTAAAACTAGCTTATCTACCAAGTTTCTAACAAAACCCCATCAAACAACCAACCAAAATATCAACTAAGTTATTGAACCCACTAATAATATTGAGAATTAAAAGGGGCTCAAGCTAAATACTAAAAATGTAAGCTCAAAACACAAAATAAAGGCTCTTCAACCCACAAGTGGTTGGCATAAATGCCACTTTATCCACTTGTTGAAAAGAAGGTTGGTCATGGCCATAAATTTCAACAAGGTAAAGATGTAGGAGATGAAGAAACTAAACTTGAAATTATATTAAACAAGAAGGTGTTTACAATATTTGAGAGTTTACAAGTTGAAAGAGAAAGCTATTCTAGATTAGAAAATGATGAAGGAGGCTACTAACAACTAGGTAAAAACTAGGGTAAACTAAGTTAGGCTAGGTTGAGAGAATAGGATGTTTATATAGGCCAAGATTAGGGTTTTAGGGGTAGAAGAGTCTTTGTGTCTTGATTTTCTTTTCTTTTTTTTTTTCTTCTTTTTCTTTTCTTTTTCTTCCTCTTTTTCCCTTCTTGCACCTTTTGTTCCTTTTTCTCTTGAATTCTCAATTTCTCTAAAAATTCTTGAAAACAAAACAATTAACTAATAAAAATACGAAAACAATCAATAAATAGGTAGTTAAAATGTGCAAAATAGTGGACCTATCACACTACCTAAGTAAACAGCTATATATAGGTCTTCTATCTCATAGTTCAAGTAAATTTATTATAACTGATAAGCATATTTTATATAAATTTTTTATAACTGAGAAATTGAATAATTGTCAATAATGAAATTTAATATGGTTTAAGTTTATATTGTTCTAAATTAAACAAATTGAATCCCATCCAATAATCCTAATATAAAAAAAACTTAATTATCATAGTTTAGACAGGTTTATAATTTTTTTTAATTATTATTTTTAAGATATCCGATTGAAACCCGAATCCGATCCGAAACTTTTTCTATATTTGCATAGTTGATTCTGTGGTGTTTGTGTAATTGTGTTAGAATCTTTAAGAAGTAAAGATTTGAGATTAATTGTGTCTATATTTTTATGTATTCTGTAGTGTGTGTGTAATTGTGTGCTGTTTTTTGATGTTGTCTCTCTATTACCGACCAAGCTTTCAAGGGTAATGTTTGTGTTTTTTGTGTGTGTTTGTGTGCGGGTATAGATGTAAAGATCGCATTTTCTTTAAAGACAATTAGTCTATGTAGTTGTTGCTTCAATTGCATTGTTGTTGCTGTGTAGTTGGAGACTGCGTGGTTATGAGACCTGAGGATAATGAGCCACCCTATATTGCTCGTGTCTTAAGCCGGATTCATAATCAGATCAGAATAGCATACTACTACAGGCCCAAGGACACGGTTCACAAGAGGAGACTGTTTTTTGGGAAAAAGGAGTTGTTTGAGAGTAATAACCTGGATGTTCAAAGTGCTGAAACCGTTATAGGAAAGTGCATTGTGCACTCGTTCGATGACTACACCAAGCTTGATCCTGTCCATGATGAGGATTACTTCTCTCCTTTTAAGTATGACTATACCAATAAAACATACACTCCTCATCCTGTTCAATTGTGAGCATTGTGTCACTCTTCCTGCTGGTTAATGTATGTTTTAAAATCGTAAGACATGGTTCACAGCTCTCTTTCATATTCTAATTGAAGGTACTGCAAATGCGAGCTTCCTTATAATCCAGATGAATGGATGCTACATTGTGATAAGTGCAAAGACCGGTATGAATATCAGTATTTTGTATTGCATGTTAATTTTCTCATTTGTCTCTATATGCCTTGCCCTTTTTTCTAATGGTTGAAGATCAAAAACTTTAGGGGCATGCAGGTGAGTATAGAACTCATTCCATGATTTTAAATAATTAATAAAATAAAAAAATATCAACATGTAGACTTACCATATCTTATTGAATATAGTAACTGGGATTATTTTGGTGTGCTTGTTGTCAGATTCTTTACATGCTCCTTGTAGGTACCATCCCGCTTGTGTGAAGATGACAACTGTCCAAGCAGAGAAGCTAAAGAACTATTTGTGTGATGATTGTGTTCCTGAATAAAGGAGGAAGAACTCTCCTGGCCAGGTCAGACTACTCTTCGCCATTTTCACCTCTTGTTATATCTTTTATGTGCCTCTGTTTCTTGTCTTATTTGTGTGATGTAGTCTTGTTAGGCCGAATTAACTCACTATATAAATCAATATAGTGAACACAATCAATAAAAATTACTCAAATAAGAGAGTTAACAAAGTAAACTCTTATTCACAAAACTCAGTAGGTTACAAAAACTCTCTTAGTGATTTATATTGTATCACTAAGAGCTGCTGGGTTACAAGAATACTCTTCTCGATTTTCTAACTCTTATAGAGTAAACCCTAATCTGTGTTTATATACACAATTACATGATATCTACTGATTGATTTATAATTATCTGCTTCCTAAAATAATCTAATCAATAGCTATCCTTCTGCTGTCCTGATCTGCACAATCTCCCTTGATCTTTATCTTCCTTATTTAGCCAGATCTACTCCTGAAAATCAGCCGCCTGCAAACTCTGATCATCGATAAACTCTGATCCAGCTGGCAGTTGTTAAACTCTGATTTCAGTTAAACTCTGATATTTGCTTCTGCACACTAAACAAGTTAGATACCTATGACATCATCAAATATGTAACAATCTCCCCCAACTTGTACATTAGACAGAATGAACAAGTTATATATATGTACTGATGATGTCAAAAACTATCAAGGACAAATGCATTAGTTTACAAAATTAATTACAACTTACAGAACCAGCAGAACTATCTATCAAATCAACCTATATCCATAGCTTTCTCTGACAAACTGGTTGATCAGATTTTCTTCTTTCAGCTTCAAGGTCTATATCATCTGGGCTTTAACATTTCTGAGTTCTTCAGTTTCATCCCCAGTCTGATAAATAGCTGCTCTCAAGGCATTCACCTTGCTTCTTTGCATTGCCTCTCCAAGCTGAATTACCCTTGGTCTGTCTGCATCATTATTGTAACCCAAGATTCTCGTGTTTGCAATAGTCTCCATTACAGAGCTATTCTTTTCCATACAAATTTCAGAATCATCATCTTGAGCTATCTTTGGAATGTATTCTTCATCAGACTTTACTCCATAAAATCTTCTCTTTTCATTGATAGTCCTTTTCATCAGATCAGACCACCTCTGAGTAGCTTCATTCTTGATCTCCAGCATATAATGGAAGTGTTCAAGCTCCCTCAGAGATTTCAGCAACAGATCAGCTTCTGAGACTCTGTAAACTCTACCAGACTCCAGAAATATAGCAATTTTCTCTTTGTCCCCTGCGCCATCATGAGTATCCATGAGGATCTGCACTGATTCAACTTTATCTAAGTCCTTCTGAGTAACAGCCTCTCCCACCTTTTCAGTCAGAGGATAAGGATCTCTAAAAGTGGTTGCTGAACTTGTTTGAATTTTCTCCTTTCTGTGACCCAGACCAGTTGTATCATAAGCTTCCTTTCCTCTGGTTCCATGAGTCCTGATCCTGGTGAGCATTGGACTTTCCTTGTACAGACTTGTACCAAGGCTTCCAAAGAGACTCTTTTTCTTCTGATCTTGAGTCTTCTCAGAGTTTATCTTCAGCCAAGAGGCTTTAGCATCTCCAATCTTATCTTCTGTTACTGGAGCTTTAACTTGAGCATTGTCAGAGGTTAAAGTCTTATCAGATACTGACTTGTCATCACCCTTTCTTCTTCTGGTCTATCCAGCTTCTTCTTCTTCTGTTTGATCAGAGACATGAGTGATTATGTTTGCATTTCTGCTTAGTTCTTTCATCCTCTGAGAAGGATTCTCTGATGCTATCTTGATCATTGATTTCTTCATCACAGGAGGAACTGGAGGAACTCCATCAACAGGTTTCTTCCCTTTGTCTTTTGAATCAGTCTCAGTTTGAGTTTGAGACCTGGTTCTTGGTCTGTTGATGTCAGTGTAGTTCACCTCACTAATTACTATCCCCTTTTGCTTTGGATTCTTCTGTTTCTGTGAGGGATCAGTAATCTATTTTTGCTCATCAGACTTTGTCTTGCTGATCTTCTTCTTCTCAGCAGCTAGTCATTCTTCTTCAAGTCTGATGGCTTCTATATCCACTCCTGGATTTTTTTGTTCAAATATTTTCCTTGCTACTGCTTCATCAATGGCTTGTAAAGAAGGAGATTTGTAGAATAGGGTGGTTTCTCTGCCTCTGAACTTCAGAGTTTGGCAGAATTTCTGAGACTCAGGGTCTCCAGCTTCAATCAGCTTATCAGCTCCAGAAATCAGATCTTTTTTCTTCTTTTCAACCTCAGAGTTCACAAGAGCTATCTCTTTAGATATAACATTAGAATCTCTGACTGCTTCACTTATGCTCTGGACTTGAGACATAACAGTCATCTCCATAGACTTGTGCTTTTGTTTAGATTCTCTGGGTCTCTCAGAGTTTGCACCCTTATTACTCCTGTCTCTGACCTGTACCAACTTCTTGATGGATTTTTCTTCATTATCAGCTTCCTTATTTCCCTCTTCATCATCATCATCTGACTTTTTCTTCATTAATAGCTGGTCATCTTTGCATTTGTCTTTAAGCACTTTCTCCCCCGTTTTGACATTATCAGAGGTAAGAGCTAGAACCAGCTGAGCTACATAAGAGCTCAAATCAGCCAGAGTATGCTGCATTGAAGTTTTAGTGGCCTCAATAGAAGTAAGTCTGTCTTCAATAGAAGGAGGTGTAGCTCTGCACATCCTTTGAAAGTAAGTTACATTACAGACACTTCTTCTTGCAGGCACAGAAGATGGAAGTGGAGAGCTTGGAACTTGAGATGGAGTTTTAAGAGGAGAAGATTCTCTGACTGGTGGCAGTGCTTGAATTGGAGAATCAGCCCTTACTGGTGTAGTATCTCTGACTGGTTCAGAGATTGAGAGGTGAAGACCTGAAGTCTGTTGAGGAATAGATGTTGCCTCTTGTTAACGGAGGAATTTGGTAGTTAACAAAATTCGAGGTTCGTGGCCGGAATCAAGATCTATGACGGTGGCTGAGTGGTGGTGATGAAATTTTAGGGGTGGTTGAGATTAGGGTTTCGAGTTGCCTCCAGATGCTCCCAACTCGTGTCCCCCCAATTTGCCTATGTACCCCTATATTTATGGGGGATCAAGCCACTACGTAGTTCTTTTCTCCTAAGAAACCTAATAGGATTAGGTTTCCCCTTCTACTGTCTTCCTCCTGAAAGGGGCCCAATACGATGAGGCCTAGACTTGGGCCTTGTAGACTCTCGAGCACCCAAGACTTACCCCAAATGCAAGGACGCTTCTCTACTCCCCGACAGGGACAACCCGCCAGACTACAGAGATAGAGCCTTCCAGGGTGTATCTTCGAGAAGGTTCCACAAGCTCCCCGACAAGGACAACTCGCCAGACTACAGAGCAAGGCCTCCTCTAATCTTCATTCTCTATCTCCCAAGGAAGGCAACTCCTCAGACTACAAGGTAGAGTCTTCGACAAATTAACAGTAGGATCTATACACACCCAAGGGCGCCCCCCTGGGTAAAATATATCCCCTTCTGCCCTTCAAATGACGATCTTTCTCTGTAAGCTTCAACTTGGCGCGCCCTATCTTCTTGAAGTGGTCTCTTCTGACTGACATGGCTAGCTTGGGCTTGGTCCACTCTTGAGCCCATCATAGTCTTCTTTTATAGGCCGGGTCTTCATGGTGATTTTTGCGTATAACAACTACCCCCCAGATCTTGGTGGCATTGAAGATGTCGACGAGATCTTGATGTCCTTCATCCCCTGAGATGTCCTACCCTGTTTGTTCTTTGTTGATGCAGTTGTTGATGTTCTTTAACTAGGCGTGCCATATGTTGAAGAAATTTCCTCTGAAGCCGATGTTGAAGAAGTTGTTTGAAGATGACGACGATTCTGCCTAACGGAGGTGAAGGCAGTGTTTGCTTGATAGAGACTGAAAGGCATATGTTCAGCCTATTTGTATTTAAAGAGGTACAACTCAACTCAGATAAGAAAGCTCAGTAAATAGCAAGTCAACGGAATCCGTACGAAGAACGTCAAATGATTTATGGGAATTATATGTCAGATAAATTCCAGGATGCTGCTACACACCACTGAAAGAAGTTCATTAATATGTTCAAGCCTCAGTGCACAAATAATCTTTTGTGGCACGTCCAGGAGTTCAGAAGATATAAAGTTTCTATACTTTATTTTATCAGAAGATTCCATTTAATGAAGAAGTACTTACAAGACGAAGACTCGACGAACAAATCAATTTCTTAATGTTTATTTGACAAAGAATATTTGATTTAACTAGATACAGATGAATCAGACAATACATCTGTGTATCAGTTATTCAAATTAAATATTTGAAGTCAAGCAGATTTGATGGTTCGTTCGTTCGACAGATCAAGACGAAGTTATTAATGTTTAAAGAAGACGGGAAGCTGTTCTACTGAAGAATAGGTGATTAAATATTTAATAGATTATTATTTCACTTCACAAATAATTATATTAATTATGTAATTTATTTATTAAATTAATTCACTCATGAATTAATTTAATTTATGAAGTTATATGATTAATTTAATTAAGTGGATAATTTTCTATTTAATATATATTTTAATTTACATCCTTAAATCATCAAAACAAACTCAGTAAGACAATCCAAGATTGTCTTACCGAATCTGTTTCTAGGATGAATGGAGCATCAGCCAAGACAATCTGTCTTTGTCTTACCGAAGAATTCTAGAAGTCTGCCAGACAAATTGTCTGACCGAGTGTTCTCTGCCAAGACAACAGAGGATTGTCCTACCGAGAATTTGTAATTGTCTGCAAGACAATTTTCTGTGTCTTCCCAGACAATCTAAGATTGTCTGACCGAATGAAGAACAGCAAGACAATCTTGATTGTCTGACCGAGGCAATGCTTACTAGACAATTCTCAATTGTCTGACCGAATGGAAATTGTCTGACCGAGTGTTAAATTGTCTTACTAGCCTTAAAATTGTCTTTCTGCTGTGTCTTGTGCTTGCAAGGCAATCTAAAATTGTCTTGCCCTTGCCACTTTGTCTTTGCTACTTACAATTGTCTTGTCTTTCAATTGTCTTACAAGTACAAATGCTTTGCCTATAAATATGGCATTGCATCCTTCATTTCAAGTGTTCATTCACTTTGTAATCAAAGCATTTATAAAGCTTTCAAGTTGTTCGTAACTTGCTTGATCGTTATATCCACAGTTTTCTGTGCTTTGATCACCCGGTTGTTTTAATCACTGAATCTAGAATATACCCTGTCGAATTTATTCTACGAACTTTAGTGGACATTAAAACTGAACCATTTTAATTATATAACGACTTCAAACATTGTTATATTAATTAATTATAATCTGATTAACAAATCATATTCAATCAGATTCACTTCCGCGACGATTTGGTACTGATTGTATTCAACCCCCCCCTTCTACAATCATATCTGGACCTAACAATTGGCATCAGAGCGGTTGATACCATTTTTCCGTATCAGATCCTATACACACTCTGTAACGTCCAAATATTTTTTATTCGAATTAATTTTATTCCAAAAATTAATTTTAATTTAAAATATTTTTCTTTCAAAAATCCAAATCTCATCCAAACACTATTCATTTCAAATCCTTAAACATGAGTACACAAAAGATCAGTAGCATCAAAATCCCACCGTTCAGCAAGGAACACTTTGGCCTATGGAAGAGGCACATGTTCCTATTCCTCCGTACTGCGAACAGAAAATACATCGGGATTTTAGACAAAGGTGTTACTACTCCGATGAATGTCATATTAGCACACGAAGAGGATGGTGTGTTAATACCTCATCAGATCATTCCGAAAGAACTTTCTGAGTACACAGATGAAGAGAGTGAACAGATGAATTTAGATGATGCTCTTCAACTAATTTTGGTTGAATCTCTAGATCCAGTGATGTACAATGCTGTTGTAAATTGTAAGAACGCCAAGCAAATCTGGGATACGTTAGAGATTATCAATGAAGGCTCAGAGGAAGTTAGGGAAAACAAGAAAGAGATACTGATGGCTCAGTATGAACAGTTTGGTTCCCATCCCGGTGAAGGGATTTCAGAAGTATTTATCAGACTTAATAATTTGATAAATAATTTAAATCTGAATGGGAAATTCTACGACAAGAAAGAGGTCAACATGAAGTTTCTCTTAACCCTTCCTGAACATCTGGAACACAGAATCACTGCCATCAGGGAAAGCAGAGATCTGAATGAGATTTCTCTGGAAAGACTCAACGGAGTTTTGAAAACTTATGAACTGGAGCAAGTTCAGAGTAAACAGAGATATGGCTGGGGTAAAACACAGAACCATTCGAGAGCTCTAGTTGTTGAGTCACCTGTACTGGAAGAAAAGAAGAAGGATGTTGTTGTTCCTTCTAAGACTACTCAGGAATTTGTTGTACCTGAGATGGGTCAGACTGCTTCTACCAGTGGTGACGAAGAGTTCTATACAATGGAAGAGCTTGAACAATTAGAAGATCAATCTCTATCACTGTTTGCCAAGAAGTTTGGAAACATGAGATTCCGGAAGAACCCTTCCTATAAATACAAACCTACTGTTAGTAAGTTTCAGAAGGGAGGCTATTCATCTTCTACAAGCAAAGGAGGATACAAGACTGGGATGGTGGACAGAAGCAAGTTCAAATGCTTCAATTGTGGTGAACCTGGACACTTTGCAACTGAATGCAAACAGCCCAAGGTTCAAGGAAAAAGAAAAGATTCGTATGATGAGCTGAAGCAGAAGTATGATGCACTGGTTAGAAAGCATCATGGTACTTCTGGAAGTCAAAGTTTCAAAAGCAAATCTTATCTGGCAGAAGGCAAAAGCTGGGATGATACAGATAGTGATGAAGAGGAGCAGCTAGGGAATGTTGCTTTCATGGCTACTACTGGATCATCTTCACCTCCTCCTGCTGGAAGCTTTCAGGTAGATCCTACATGCCCTAAACTGTTTATGCAATTAGGACTTGAAAGAGATGATGCTATTAAAAGGATGAAAGCTGCTAATCTTAAAATTGATACTTTAGTCTTAGAAATTCATGCTTATAAAATGAATGAGATGAAAGTATTAAAACCTAAAATAGAACAATTGACTATGGACTTAGGATTACAATGTGCTAAAGTCAAAGTTCTAGAGAAAGGTGAGATTGCTTTAAGACTTCAGCTAGACGAAGAGAAAGTAAAATGTAAAGCCTTTAAGGATGCCTCCTTGATAGTCAAAGAACTTAATGATAAACAAGAGATCAATAGAACTGTTGGAATAGGCTTTGACTATAACAAATCTGTAGGTAAGGCTAGTAACATTACTCCTTTTAAGAAGAGTGCTGAAGAGAGAGGGATTCCTTTTGTTTTGAAAGATTCCCCTCAACCTTTGTTTAAGGCCTCAGAAGCTGAACCTCTGTTAGAAACTCCTGTTGTCATTAAATATGAACTCAAACAGGAAGACCTTAAAATGAAAGAGAGTAATGAGAAGAAAGATGAGATCTTGACATCACTGAAACCAATCAAAGTGAAAGGCAATGTTAGGTTGCCTAAAGCTGGTTTAGGTGTCAACTCTGAAAGAACCAAATTCAACAAGCCTAATAGTTTTGTGAACAGTAAGAACAGAGATAACAGATGTCATTCTACTGAGAACTTTAAAACTGTTAACAAAGTTAGAGTAGAATCTGTTGACGTTCCTACTGTGATGACTGATATTCCTGTTGCTCCTACATTTGATTCATATCATAAATTCTGTGGTGTTGATAACTGTATGCTCTGTGCTTTCAATACTATGTCTGCTTATTTTAATAATTTGCATGCTAAAAATGAAAACACGACACCAAGACAACACACAAACCACAAGCATGCTAGATCAAAGACTGCTAGTCCTCCTCGAGTTAGGAAGGAAACTTATGTTCCAAAGCCTAAAACCAAGGTCTATAAGGCTTTTGTTAAGGAAGTAAGTTCAGTCAAAAGTGAGCCAAATATCAGCCCAAGAGGCTCTGTTGTATTACCTAATAGAAATCAGTTCTTTAAGACTGCAGGACCCAATCAAGTGTGGGTCCCAAAGACTGTCTAATCAAGTTGTCTTTTGCAGGGTGCCAGTGGAGTTGTTCGTGTTACCTGGGTGCTTGACAGTGGAGCGTCAATGCACATGACTGGCAATAAATCCCTGCTAGAGGACATAAGAGAAGGAGCTGGCCCTACAGTCAGTTTTGCTGATAATAGCAAAGGTCGTACTGTGGGATATGGCAAGTACAAAATTGGAAGGATCATCATAGAAGATATTGCAATAGTTGAAGGACTTCAACATAATCTCCTGAGTGTCAGTCAATTCTGTGACAAAGGTTATTATGTTCATTTTGAAAAGGAGATATGTATCATTAAACATATCAAGGATAAGCGTCCTTCACTATGTGGCATAAGGAAAGGCAATATATTCGTAGCTGATTTGTCTTCAGGACCAGGAAACGAAGTTCACTGTTTCTACGCCAAAGCGTCTGCTGAAGATAGTTGGTTATGACATAAGAAGCTCTCACACCTCAACTTCAAAACCATGAACTCTCTAGTCAAGAGAGATCTAGTGAGAGGGTTGCCTTCCCTGGAATTCTCAACTGATGATCTTTGTGAAGCTTGTCAGAAAGGAAAAGCGAAGAGAGCATCTCACAAAGGCAAAACCATCAATACCATTACAGATCCACTTCATTTGTTGCATATGGATTTGTTTGGCCCTGTGAATGTTGCATCCATTGATGGAGGAAGATATGCCTTGGTTATTGTGGATGACTTCTCAAAATTTACTTGGGTTTACTTCCTGGCTTCTAAGGATGAAACTCCCCTGACAGTAATTGATCATATCAAGTTGGTTGAGTTGGAAAAAGGTGTTCCTGTAAAAGCTGTAAGATCAGACAATGGAACTGAGTTTAAAAATCAAACTCTAATCAACTTTTACTTTGAAAAGGGAATTAGAAGGCAGTATTCAGCACCAAGAACTCCTCAGCAGAATGGAGTCGTCGAAAGAAAGAATCGTACACTGATCGAAGCTGCAAGGACTATGATTGCTGAAGCAAAGCTTCCTCTGTACTTTTGGGCTGAAGCTGTGTCTACGGCCTGCTATACCCAGAATAGAACTTTGATCAACAAGGATCATATGAAAACTCCATTTCATCTGTATAACAACAAGAAACCTTATGTCAAACATCTTCATGTCTTTGGAGCCAAGTGTTATGTTCTCAAGGATGGTGAAGAGAACTTGAACAAGTTTGAGCCAAAGGCTTCTGAAGCAATTTTTGTTGGTTATACAAATAATGCTTATAGAGTTTTTATAATTGATACTCTGTCAGTGAAAGTTAGTGTCAATGTTACATTTGATGACACTAAACTTCCAAGTATACAATCTGCTGATCCATCTGAGTCTCTGAAGTTTGACAACTATCCAGACTCTGATTCAGATGATGACATTCCACCTGAGGTTGCAACAGGAGATGACAACAATGATAATGATCCAGGCAACGGTGGAGGAAATGGCAATAATGCTGGAGATTCCACTAATGCCAGTGGTGGATCATCAAGTCAACCTGGCAACAACTCAGGGGGAGCTGATGGATCAACTAGTCACACACATCAGCCTAATGATGATACTGCTGAATCATCAAGGACACAACTTCCAAGGGAAAGGATTTGGAGCAGAGATCATCCCTTTGATCTGATTATTGGTGATCCTGATGTTGGTGTAAGGACTAGAAGTGCTACGACAAATGAATGTCTATTCTCTGGTTTTCTTTCACAATTAGAACCAAAGAAAATAGATGAAGCACTTGCTGATCCTGATTGGGTTCTTTCCATGCAAGAAGAACTCAATCAATTTGAGAGACAAGAAGTCTGGGCCCTGGTTCCAAGACCAAAAGGAAAATCTACCATTGGATCTAGATGGGTCTTCCGTAACAAGTTAGATGGTGATGGCATTGTTGTAAGAAACAAAGCCAGACTGGTTGCAAAAGGTTATTCTCAGGAAGAAGGAATTGACTACGATGAAACCTATGCTCCAGTTGCTCGTCTTGAAGCCATCAGAATATTTCTTGCATTTGCTGCACACTCCAACTTCAAAGTATATCAAATGGATGTGAAAAGTGCATTTCTGAATGGAAAGCTAGAAGAAGAAGTATATCTGGAACAGCCCCCTGGCTTTGAAAATCCAGAGTTTGCTGATTTTGTATACTTCCTATTCAAAGCTGTCTATGGACTCAAGCAGTCACCAAGGACATGGTATGACACACTCTCTGAGTTTTTAATTGAAAACAATTTTACTAGAGGTGTCATAGACAAAACTCTCTTTTACAAATTGCATGATAAGGATATGATATTTGTACAAATATATGTTGATGACATTATATTTGGTTCTACTAACGATAACTTGTGCAAGAGATTTGCTAAGTTGATGCAGAGTAACTATGAGATGAGTATGATGGGTGAGCTGTCCTACTTCCTTGGTCTTCAAGTAAGCCAAAAGGATGATGGAATATTTATTTGCCAATCCAAGTATGTCAGAGATCTTCTTCGAAAGTTCAATCTAGAAGACTCTTCACCGGCAAAGACACCCATGGCCACTGCCACAAAGCTTGACCAGGATAAATCTGGTAAGAAAGTTGATATCACAAGCTATCGAGGTATGATTGGCTCTCTACTTTATCTTACTGCAAGTAGACCAGATATCATGTTTGCAACATGTTTGTGTGCTAGGTTCCAAGCTGATCCTAAGGAATCACATCTTATAGCCGTCAAAAGAATCTTTAGATATCTTAAGGGTACACCTGGTTTAGGTATTTGGTACCCTAAGAATACTGGTTTTGACTTAACCGGCTATACAGATTCTGATTATGCAGGATGCAGGATTGATAGGAAAAGTACGTCTGGAAGCTGTCAATTTCTAGGACGTCGGTTGGTTTCCTGGTATAGCAAGAAGCAGCATTCAGTGTCTACCTCTACTGCTGAAGCTGAGTATATAGCTGCTGGTAGCTGCTGTGCTCAGATCTTGTGGATCAAGAATCAACTTAATGATTATGGTGTTGTAGTAAACAAAATTCCCATATTTTGTGATAATACAAGTGCCATAGCCATTTCCAATAATCCGGTTCAACATTCAAGAACCAAGCACATTGATATCAGGTATCATTTCATTCGAGAACATGTCATGAATGGTACAGTGGTGTTACATTTTGTACCCACGACTGAGCAAATTGCTGACATCTTCACGAAACCACTGGATGAATCCACTTTCTCTAAGCTGGTTTGTGAATTAGGGATGTTAAATATGACATAGTTCTCTTGTATATGTTTTTCACATGAATTATATGTTTTTGTATATTTTTGTGAATTTTCTGTATAATTATATCTATTTTATTAGATTTTATATGATTTTCTGTATGTTATCTGATAATATTCTGAGTAATTATGCATGTTTGTATATTAGTCTGTAATTTTCTAAGTGCTCATACACTCCCCTGTACTATTCCCTAAGCATTTAGATAATTATTTGTAATTATTTTGTATTTTTCAAAATTAATTAAGCATAAATATTGGATTTTAAGTTAATTCATCTTTTTGAATTGAAGTTAAAGTCATAAGTATTTATATTTAATTAAAGTTGAAATTTACAAAATATTTGTGTAATTTATAGTATTGTTTTTATTATAGATTTTTGATTTTAATTGCAAAAAGTTTTATCTTTTAAATTAATCAAAAATCATATTAGTTTTATTATTATTTGTTTTTCTGTTAGACAATTGCATTGTCTACTGATTGGCTCGGCAAGACAATCTCATATTGTCTTGCTGAACCGGTTTTTCAGTTTATTTCAATAATATCAAGCAATATCTCGGCAAGACATTCACTTTGTCTTACCGAGCCTATTTTTATAACAGCCGTTTGTATCAGTAAGACAATTATGATTGTCTTACTGACACTTGTTTTGTCTGCTTTGTTAAAAGTCTCGGCAAGACAATTTCAAATTGTCTTACCGAGACTTAAATCTCGTTTGTCTTGCTGCCTTGTATATATTTCCCTGTAAGACATTTGTGCAAGACAATTTATATTGTCTTGCCCAAAACTTCATCTTCTCCACCTGATATACACACAACTGTCATATACACACCTGTAATCGATCATCGTTTTTCAAGTTTTAGAGATAAAAACTTGCTCGGTTCTGTGTTTTCAAGCTTTAAGCTTGCTGGTTTCGTTTAAATCGCTGATTTTAAGCCAAACCTCTGCCGGATTTTCGTCAGATTTTCGAACCTTTCGACTGAGTTTGCTTGGAGTTTCTCGCTATCGACTGCTGTGGTTGTGTGTGGATCGTTTACTCTGTGTTGTCTCGGTTACCTTCGTTTTGCATTGACCCGATTTGGGATTAGGGTTTTTGGAGTAATTTAGGGGCTTGTTTGGCTTGTGTTAATTTGAATTTGAGGTGTTTAATCTTAAGGCTGCGTTTGGCTAATCTGAAATTATCTGGGACTTTAGGCCGTGTTTGGAATTCTAGCTTGTGGAGTTTAATTGTTTAGTGCCTTTTAAGTTAATTAACTTTTAATTCGATAATATTTTAATATTTCGAATTATTAATTAATTAATCAGCTTTAATTAATAGTTGAAATTTGCGAGACATTTGAGAATTCACATTTAATTTGAAAAAAAAATTCTCGCTTAATTCAATTTTTAATTATTAAAAATGGCCGGAGAATTCGTGGTTGCTGAGACTAACTACTGTGCCAGCCTTAATCCTGATGACTGCTCTGATAGATTCCGGACTTGGGTCAGATTTCTTTCGAGACAGAGTTTAGTCAGTACTGCACTGACTGCAGATATTCCGATTAAGCTGCAACCTCTTTTTGACTACTACTCAAATGCTGTCAATTCTACGACTCTGGAGAATTACAAGATCATAGGGGATCTGCCTAATAGGAAACGTATTGTAATCACTGTCGATGATGTGAACCGGATCTTAGGACTTCCTAGGGACAATTTTGAGCCAGATCCCTCAGAGGATGAATTGAGACAGTTCTTTCAGGATATTCACTATCAGGGTCAGATTTTTCTCCCGAAGATGTCAAAGGGAAATCTGAAAGCTGAATGGGATGTGTTCTTTGACACCCTTGCCAAGGTGTTTGCTCCCACAAATAGAAAGAATTTTGGCAATATATCTTCAATGCTGCAGATCTTTGGATTCAGCATAGCTTACAACCGTCGAATTAATTTTGGGAAGATATTGCTGAGGGAGATTATCAGGAAGATGGGGTCTGTTGCACAGAGATCAATTCAAAAGAATGACAAAGTTGAATGCTTCTACCCTAGATTCCTGATGTTGTTCATGAATGATAAGATGAATGCTGATGATAGGCACATGTACGTCGATTCTCCTGTTGTTCCTATTCAGAGGACTTGTGCCAAGATCCAAACTAGGCTGGTCAACAAGAAAAAGCATGACAATGTACCACTGGTGGTGACTCCATTCATGCTCGAGCAATTCAGTGTTCCTTTTCAGCCTGTACAAGTTCCAGAACCACTACAACAGCAACAATATCAACAACAAGCTCAACAACAAGAACAACCGCAACAACAATCACCTCCACAAAACCCTCAACCACTTCAACTCCTCCAAGACTACCAATCATCCAGCCAATCCTCACATTACTCTCCTTACAACCCTCCTTACAATTCACCACAACAATCACCTCACCGATCAACATACAATTCTCCTCACCAATCTCAACATCAATCCCCTCCACAATACAACTTCTTCCCAGACCAACAAGCCTCCATTCTTCCCTCTCAATCTGAACCAACACCTTCACCTACACATATACATACCATTCCTCAACCACAATCCACCTCTCAGCCTCTTCCTGCTGATTCTGCTATCAATCCAGAGCTACAGGACTTCAGAACTGATTTACAGGTAGCTCAGGTACTTTCTAATCTCACTGATACCTTTAATATTGATATTGCAGATTTTGATTGTGATATTGGATTTGATTTCCAGCCTCCCAGCATTGAACCTGAAAACACCCAGGTTCATATCCAAGCTAATGTTTCCGTTTCAACAACTGATTCTTCGTCAAACACATCAACCGACACTACTCATACACCAGTTGTTAGAAAGGTAGCCCGGAAACGGAGTGGGAGTGCAATTCTGAGAGAACCCGCAGCTCTGTCTCATAAGAAGCAAAGGGTGGCAGAACCGGAGACAACTGCAGCCACATCCATTTCCTCCCAAAAGGATTTGGACACTGACATGGTAAATATACAGTCTCTAGATTCATTCTCTCCACAGAATGCATTTATTGAACTTGGCCGTCCGACCGCGGTATTCTGTAAAGAGTCAAGCACACAACTAGCACTCACGCTAGTTGAACCTTTGTCTTTTAATTCTTCACTTAGACAGAGCATAGATATTCAAAAATTGTCATATGAAAAACTCTCTGATCACTCTTTCTTTTTGGATCAGGCTATACTTGGCAACCTGCAAGTACATCAGCCTTCACAGGCATCTGAAGGACAATTTGTTCCTTCACAACCTACAGTTCCATCTCAGGGAACTATGGTTGTCTATACAGGTACTGGTGACGGTGTGAAAACTCCGAGTGAAATCAGGCAAACACCGAGCGAAACACATGCACGAGAGGATAGTGAAAAATCTTTGAGTGTTCGTGAGGTGAGTGCACACACCAACACAGATCTGTTACAGGAACAAATGGCTGCTCTGAAAGCTGAGATAGAAAGGTTGAATGCTGAGAATGCCAGATTCAAAAGTGGAGAGTTGGTGACTCTACAGGAAAAGGTTGTTGATCCTTCATATTCTTCTCTCAAACAGGAATTAGATGCTCATGTCAAGGGTATTCACTCCAGGATGGACAAGTTTGATCAATCTCAGGAGCTCTGTCTGACAAAGCTTGGAAACTTGGAGCACACTCTGGCTCAAGTTATTCATCACTTAAAGCTTAATCCGTCAACAGCTCAGTCTACTCTGGAGGATCCCTCAACTAAGGGGGAGAAGGATAAGGGAGATAAGGACAAAGATGATCACAGCAATGCTGATGCTGGTGATAGGAGTAATAAGGATGATGCTGACAGGAGTGACAAGGGTGGAGAAAGAGCAAGTGGCAAAGAATCTTCTGAAGCTGATAAAAGCTATAAAAGGTCTAAAGGCAAAGAACCACTACATCAATCTGAAAATGTCTTCAACACTGACAATTATGATGATTATCCCAAAGACATGGATGATGATGACGTATTCGATGCTACCTATCGTCAGGCTGAAGAAGAAGGTAAATTTGATGAAAGCTATTTGTTTCAGGAAGAACCTGTTGATCCTGAACACGAGGAGAATGTCAGGAAGTTCAAAGCAGAAAATGAAGCGAGGAAGCGTAAGCTTCGTGATTATCAGAAACTTCTGGAAGACAAGTTGATCACAGAGGAACAAATCAAGATTGAAAAGCAGAAAATCTATGATGCTGCGATCAAGCAGAAGAATCTTGAGATTAAAAGAAAAGAAGGAAAAGGCTGGGACATTGCTAGGAGAATATTCAATGGACCTCAAAGGGAAACTTTCGATAATAAGAAGTTCTTATCTCTGATCTATGATCTTCGAGAGGTGAACCCTGATGAGGATGTTTTTATGCATGCCTTTGCCTTAGAACTGGAATATGTAACTGTTGCTGTTAGGGGACTGCTAGAAGAATGGGAGCTGATTGTCTACACACAGAGGAATGGTTCATTCAGACTGTCTGTCGAATTTCTCAAATCATTCTCTGTATCTGAGCTCTGGGTACTTCGCAACAAAGTCAAGCGTTGCTCAAACTTGAATGAACTTCTTCGTGACAAATTGTTGGATTGTGCTGTTTTCAACAGTCCTCAGGTTGTTAAGAACCCATACTGTGTCAAGTTTGTTCACTTGGAAATCCTCTGCACTGTCTATCTAAATGAAGAGGCTTTGCCAAAGTACCCTGCCAAACGTCTGGCTCTAGCATCCACATTACTAAGGACCAAGGGCTTCGCATCTAAAGCCAAGTCTGATGCTGATGATGTAATCTCATCCTACTGCACTCGAAGAAACATTTCTCAATACTTTCGGAGGATGAAGGGTGTAACAAAATCTCAGCCATCTGACTTTCATGAAGACCCTGTGGATCTGGAAGTTCTTCACCAGCTAGCTCTGGCTCGTGAAAGAAAGAAGCGTGGAGAATCCACTGCAGCTGAAGAGCCTACTCAGAATGAGCCTTCTACTCCAATTATTCACTATTCTGATGCTGAAGAAGGAGAAGTCACTCGTTCTGAGTGAATAGATTGATTAGGATATTTTGATAGATATGTTCAAAGAACATCCTTTTGTAATCTATTATGAATATGGTTTAATGTTCAATGCAAGCCATAAACTTTTGCTATTTACATTCCATTGTTTAAATCTTTGTCTTATCTGTTAGTTGAGTTATCCTCTAGGAAATTTGCATGTTATGTTAACAAACAAATAGGGGGAGATTGAAAGGCATATGTTCAGCCTATTTGTATTTAAAGAGGTACAACTCAACTCAGATAAGAAAGCTCAGTAAATAGCAAGTCAACGGAATCCGTACGAAGAACGTCAAATGATTTATGGGAATTATATGTCAGATAAATTCCAGGATGCTGCTACACACCACTGAAAGAAGTTCATTAATATGTTCAAGCCTCAGTGCACAAATAATCTTTTGTGGCACGTCCAGGAGTTCAGAAGATATAAAGTTTCTATACTTTATTTTATCAGAAGATTCCATTTAATGAAGAAGTACTTACAAGACGAAGACTCGACGAACAAATCAATTTCTTAATGTTTATTTGACAAAGAATATTTGATTTAACTAGATACAGATGAATCAGACAATACATCTGTGTATCAGTTATTCAAATTAAATATTTGAAGTCAAGCAGATTTGATGGTTCGTTCGTTCGACAGATCAAGACGAAGTTATTAATGTTTAAACAAGACGGGAAGCTGTTCTACTGAAGAATAGGTGATTAAATATTTAATAGATTATTATTTCACTTCACAAATAATTATATTAATTATGTAATTTATTTATTAAATTAATTCACTCATGAATTAATTTAATTTATGAAGTTATATGATTAATTTAATTAAGTGGATAATTTTCTATTTAATATATATTTTAATTTACATCCTTAAATCATCAAAACAAACTCAGTAAGACAATCCAAGATTGTCTTACCGAATCTGTTTCTAGGATGAATGGAGCATCAGCCAAGACAATCTGTCTTTGTCTTACCGAAGAATTCTAGAAGTCTGCCAGACAAATTGTCTGACCGAGTGTTCTCTGCCAAGACAACAGAGGATTGTCCTACCGAGAATTTGTAATTGTCTGCAAGACAATTTTCTGTGTCTTCCCAGACAATCTAAGATTGTCTGACCGAATGAAGAACAGCAAGACAATCTTGATTGTCTGACCGAGGCAATGCTTACTAGACAATTCTCAATTGTCTGACCGAATGGAAATTGTCTGACCGAGTGTTAAATTGTCTTACTAGCCTTAAAATTGTCTTTCTGCTGTGTCTTGTGCTTGCAAGGCAATCTAAAATTGTCTTGCCCTTGCCACTTTGTCTTTGCTACTTATAATTGTCTTGTCTTTCAATTGTCTTACAAGTACAAATGCTTTGCCTATAAATATGGCATTGCATCCTTCATTTCAAGTGTTCATTCACTTTGTAATCAAAGCATTTGTAAAGCTTTCAAGTTGTTCGTAACTTGCTTGATCGTTATATCCACAGTTTTCTGTGCTTTGATCACCCGGTTGTTTTAATCACTGAATCTAGAATATACCCTGTCGAATTTATTCTACGAACTTTAGTGGACATTAAAACTGAACCATTTTAATTATATAACGACTTCAAACATTGTTATATTAATTAATTATAATCTGATTAACAAATCATATTCAATCAGATTCACTTCCGCGACGATTTGGTACTGATTGTATTCAACCCCCCCCTTCTACAATCATATCTGGACCTAACAGAGACAATGACGAGATTGCTGAGGATGAGGCCGCGGAAGCCGAGGCTGAAGGAGAGGCCGCGGAAGCCAAGACTGAGTTGATGAAGATGAGGCCGCGGAAGCCGAGGCTGAATGAGAGGCCGCGGAAGCCGAGGCTGAAG
Organism: Daucus carota subsp. sativus; assembly: GCF_001625215.2. NCBI lineage: Eukaryota > Viridiplantae > Streptophyta > Magnoliopsida > Apiales > Apiaceae > Daucus > Daucus carota. The sequence goes on along the minus strand of NC_030384.2, from coordinate 3,414,210 downwards.
ATGAGGCCGCGGAAGCCGAGGCTGGAGGAGAGATGAGGCCGCGGAAGCCGAGGCTGAAGATGAGATGAGGCCGCGGAAGCCGAGGCTGAAGATGAGGCCGCGGAAGCCGATGCTGGAGATGAGGCCGCGGAAGCCGAGGATGAAGTAGAAGAACGTGCCTTCTACCACGTCTGTATGATCACCCCCCAGTTTCGGAGTATAAGCTTGACTTGAAGATGCAGGTTAAAGAAGACAGTGTTGCGAAGTTGTGTTGTGACGTATATTTACTCTGAATCTTGAAAACTGGAGTGTTGGACGTGTCTCTGTATACAACATATATACACAATTATGGTTAGCAAAATAATAAAGTTAGTATTTACCTCATGGCGTGCCATGTTAGGGGAAGGCGCGCCTCTCGATAATTTCAATAGAACGTTGTTCGGGGGAGACACATCTTGTAAATATCCTCGATTCACATTACTTTCATCCTGAGCTCGCCTTACGAAATTCTTCGAATTTTTCCTCTTCCTGTCTAAAAAATAGCTCACTAAAATAAAATATTAGGTCAGAGGTACACAACATTTATTACATAAACACCACACATAAATATATCAATATATTTGTGATATAATAATAACAATCGATACTCAATAAGAGAGATATATAATTCGATTATGCATAAAATATTCAAATTTGAAACATATATCTCTCAGAATAAATATATGCATGACAAGAATATATATACTAAATGACAATTTTATATATAAAAAAATGAAAAATATTTATCTTTTTAGTGCCCTCTGGTCGCAAGTATCAGCCGAAAATAAGCCTACAGTGATATCCTGTCTTGGTCAATTTTTATTATGACACACAGATATTAAATAATTAAAGAATGGGTATGCATGATCATGATCATAACAGTGGTACTGTTGCATCAAGTTTCAGCAGTAGGATGGTAAGCAGTAAGATACACCCATCATAAAATAAATACATCAAACAAAGTAGGAAACAAATCAGAAGCGGCAAACAAAACAACCCCCCTGCATCATCGAATGATAGTCCTCGTGCCTTGGAATCCTGAATGCTTTCTCACATAAAAGTTATAAACTTTTTTCATCCAACATACTAGTCACATAAAATATAGACAATAAACATATAAATGAGAAAACGCGTAAAATATTAGCTAACATAATATATATTTGCATGTTATAGGATAAAATTAAAACTATATGCTAAGAATACTTTATCACATATAAAATATATTTTTTAATACATGACAAACATATAAAAATTTGAATAAATAAAATAGAAACAAAAACTTATCTTTGTTAGCCAAGCTGATTCGTGCGTGCAAATAAATTGATCTCCTAGGTTGCTGTTTTGTTATTGCCTTCTTTTTGCTTCTTCGTCTTGTACAATTTTTTCTGAGACTTTGCTTCTTCTAGTTCCTTTTTTTTTTAAACACCATTTTCCTGAAACAAAATCAACCAGCCACACACAAATAAACTACTGAGATTAATCACAATTATAATATAATTTATATGTATATAATTAACAAATCAAATTTCCTATATATTATATTAATAACATATATAATATCAGCTTCATGACATAATTATTCATAACCGCATAACATAAGAAAGACATATCTTAATTTAGTGAAGTCAGAACCGGCCCTCCAAAGCTCCAGAGATCCTGCTTACTCCTGCCAAAAATCTACAACTCCATGCATGTATATATTTTAATGCAATAAATATAAGCATAAAAATTGAACTAACAAGCGGGTTTCTGCAAGCTTTCCTGTTGCCAGAGCTCATAGTCTCATCCCTTTTCACCCAAAACTATATCTATTATCAAGGACTAAAGAAGATTTTTTTTTTTTTTTTTTTTAGTAGAGAGGTATACTGAGATCATGCAGAAATAAGAACGTGTAAAGAGTATTACTATAATTTAATCAAAACATGAACAGAGCTATATAGTAGATATTAATAATAGAATGATAAGAAAGCACTTATCTTTATTCTCAAAAGCTTATTTGAGAGACGCTTGTGTCAGCCCCGGCCATTTCATCAAGTCTCCTGTAGTCTTTTTTCTTGTATGAGTGTATGGGACCCCAACCTTTTTTCTTGTTTTATCCCTGCAAACAGCTTGCCATAGTGCCATAATGAAATAATGCAGAAGCCACTTAAACTGTCGCGGCTGTAGATGATTTCAGTTCCAAGTTTGACACTTCAAGCTTGCGGTCCCCTCGCATAGTCCACTATCACTCCTCGTTCACCTTGCTTTCTTGTCAGCCCATCCAGACCAGAGTTCTTCGGCTTATGATGGCCTCCGGTCATTTTTTTTCCGACGTAGTTACGTTTCCGAAAGCCGCACGCCATATTCTATTCGCACATGATTTCATCAGTGTGTGCTTACAGGGTTCTTGTGCTCCTCTGTTTGATGACCCGGATTCCCATAGGCCTCAGTCCTGGGCCTCAGTCCTCTGTTGCTGTTGCTGACCATATCCTCTTGCTTGATTGCAGCAGTTGATAGTGCTCTGAGTTCATAACAAGACACTAGAAGGGCCATGCCTGTCTTTCCTCTTCCTTTTGACTCACCTAGACGTTTCCCCATACACATACCAAGCTCGCAACACACGTGCATCGTGCATGTCTTCTGAAAGATGGAGCAACACCTGCTGACTTTATGCTCCCATGATTAGCAATATAAGGCGAGTCCCAGTTTGGTGTCTTCACAGTTCCTGTACTTCTGGCTGTTGCAGTTCATCAAGTACCTGATTTCGGACCTGTTTCCGGCGTGTGTTTGCTTTGCTTCTATATTTATATTATTCACAAGCTTCGGGCTATGTTATCTTTTACAAAATCTTGAGCCATCTTCATGTTATGGCTTGACTGATGAAAGTCTGGAGCATATGATAAGATAAATATGGCTTGTTGTTTGGTGGAATCCTGGATAAGGTTCATAACCAATACAGTTCTGCAGAGCCCCCAACAGACAAAGAACGGAGCCAATAAAAAAGTCATTAAAAGATTATCTGATGAAGCTGGTACTCGTTTTTTTTTTCACATACACCATGGCCAAAAAATTGTCCAGTCGAACCATCTCTTTGATGAGCAAGATTATATCACATATGTCGCATGAACGATGACCTCCAACGATTCCTGCTTTCAGATTATTCTCTCCCAAAACAGATAATTAACTATAGCAGCTATCGCATCACTGCTCAGAAAACTTAACTATCATCAGGTTATTGAAAGATATGCTCCTCTTTTTATTGTCCTTCAACTGCAAGCTTCCGCCGGAAAATAAGCTTATAGCGGTTTTCTTGTCCCATGTCTCGTTACTTCTTTGTTTTCTTGTTTCTTCGTCATTAGTAGTAAGATCATATCACGAATATCTTCTAAGTTCATATATCATCATGTATAAAAATTTAAGAGACAATCTATAAACATCAATGAATACAATGATCTATGATACATACAAGCAGCCGCAAAAAAGTAATTAACTAGTAGAATAATAAAGAAATGGGAGAACTTATCTATTCAACGAGTCGAAACCGAGGCATGCGAGGTCGGTATACACTCGTCTTTAGGCTTGGCAGACTCTGGTATATCATACGTAGGGGTTGATATGCGATCTAACACTGCGATCTTGTGAGATTCTTCTGATCCTTTGGTGGTCATATGCGTCTGGATACGAGTTTAAAAGAAGCACCGACCGGTAGCCGCCACTCACGCTGATATCTAAGTTTTATCAAAAACAACACAGTTGTTTGATAATCGTTTGTCCTCCACAAACGAAAGATCTAGTGGGCCCCTCCTTCTAGCGCCAATTTGTTAACGGAGGAATTTGGTAGTTAACAAAATTCGAGGTTCGTGGCCGGAATCAAGATCTATGACGGTGGCTGAGTGGTGGTGATGAAATTTTAGGGGTGGCTGAGAATAGGGTTTTGAGTTGCCTCCAGATGCTCCCAACTCGTGTCCCCCCAATTTGCCTACGTACCCCTATATTTATGGGGGATCAAGCCAGTACGTAGTTCTTTTCTCCTAAGAAACCTAATAGGATTAGGTTTCCCCTTCTGCTGTCTTTCTCCTGAAAGGGGCCCAATACGATGAGGCCTAGACTTGGGCCTTGTAGACTCTCGAGCACCCAAGACTTACCCCAAATGCAAGGACGCTTCTCTACTCCCCGACAGGGACAACCCGCCAGACTACAGAGATAGAGCCTTCCAGGGTGTATCTTCGAGAAGGTTCCACAAGCTCCCCGACAAGGACAACTCGCCAGACTACAGAGCAAGGCCTCCTCTAATCTTCATTCTCTATCTCCCAAGGAGGGCAACTCCTCAGACTACAAGGTAGAGTCTTCGACAAATTAACATTAGGATCTATACACACCCAAGGGCGTCCCCCTGGGTAAAATATATCCCCTTCTGCCCTTCAAATGACGATCTTTCTCTGTAAACTTCAACTTGGCGCGCCCTATCTTCTTGAAGTGGTCTCTTCTGACTGACATGGCTAGCTTGGGCTTGGTCCACTATTGAGCCCATCATAGTCTTCTTTTATGGGCCGGGTTTTCATGGTGATTTTTGCGTATAACACCTCTGTTGTATCATCATCTTCATTATCAAAAAAGATGCTCAGAGTGTGAGATGCCAGAGCTTCAGTAGCTGCATCAGAATTTGTAGCTTGAGGAATCTCCTGAGTAGGAGCTGCAACATTTACTTCAGGTTGGTTCAGAGAGTCTTGAATCATCTGAAAGACAATCTCTATCTGTGCATCTTCTGATTGACTTGGAACATTAGAAGTCTTTTCTGACACACGAGTATCAGTTGCATTAATGGTTTCATGTTGAATCAGAGATTCCTGATTCAACTTCAACCCTACATCTGATTTTGCCACTGCTGGTTGATCATGAAATTCTGATATTGATTCTGACATGTGAATATCAGCTTCCATTGTTCTAAGTGGAACTGCAGAGATGGATTCAATCAGGACTGGCTCTGTATTTGAAGGTTGATCAGAGAATGGGATCAAGTCCTGTGTGGGATTTTCTGACTGAAGTGGCTCAACAGTCAGATCAGTGATGTTGGTGGGCTTGATTTTCTTTCTCTGTTTCTTTGCTGGTGGAGGAGGTGGAGGTGGAGGTGCTTCATCAGAGTCAGAGTCTGATATTTTCTGCAAAAATCTTCTTTTTCTGGGAGGAGGAGAGGGTTTGGTTGGGGATTTGGAGGACCTGAGAACCCTCTTAGGTGAAGATATTTCAACTGGCCCTTTTTGGGAAGGACCAGAGGATAAGATTTTGTCAGATTTTACAACTGGCCCTTTTTGGGAGGGACCAGAGGTTGGCCCATTTTATATGTACTGGCTGTGTATGTTAGGGTTATACTGAAATATTCGTTTGAAGTATATAACAATTATTTGAGGATCTTGAATGCATGTTTTCACATTGTCTGTATATTATATATTGTAGACAATCTAGTATCAAATGGGATAGCAGAAGATTAGATTGTCAGACTCCTTATATAATATAATAAGGGTTCACAGTCGAGGTGGTGTTAGACAAACCACTGGAATGGCTGAAGTATTATTTGGAAATAGTTTATCTTGACTATTGAATAATACTTATATACTTTGTGTATATTGAACGGGATCAAAATAGTAGAATAATTGTCTCTTTAATTCTGACAATAAAGAACTAAGATTCTATGATGTTATTAATGCTTAAGTTCTTAACCCGGATATAGTGATTGACACTTGTATTTAATGCACATGCCTTGACTCATAAATTAAGTAATTTATTTTAAATTACGAATTTATGTATTGGGCAATGACATTATATACAGAGTGGGATATTGACTATAAAAGGAAACCGTGTCCGAAAAATATATTCGGGTGATGATGTCCTCTTGAAAGCTCATAAAGATAATTATGCTTTAGTCCTGCAGGCAGATTTGTTCTTGCATAATTATAAGGTTGAGTGGATGATCAAGGATAAAAGATATTAATTAAATTAATTGTCAGAAATTAATTTAATTAATGGACATGCGATATCTTAAACATGGGGAATTTATAAGCAATTAATATGGGAGCCGAATTAAATAATTAATTTACGGAATTAGGAAAGGTAGTGCAAATATTAGTTCTTTAGTGGATAGAATTAATATTTAATGACATTGGGCCTGGCCCGGAATGTCATTAGAAGGCCTGACCTAATGACCCATGATCCCTGCTGTAGCCTATATATATTCTCGTTCTCCTAAAGCTGAAAGAGACACCAAAACGATTTAATCCTAGAGTCAGAGAGAGGCAGACGTTTTTCTCAAGGAGACAGCTAGGGTTTTGGGTTTTCGGAGCTTTAAGGAGAGGCACACCTTGGGAGATCGAAGGCCACACTTCGTCCAAGGAGAATCAAGGAATACAGCAGAAGACGTGGATTTGAATCGCTTGCGCCGTAGCGATTAAGGTTAATATTCTGTTCGAACTTTTAATTAGTATCATAAAACGCAGGACCAAGGTCCGATTGTTCCTACAATGGTATCAGACCCAAGTTGCGGTTCTGCGATTTATGATATGTAGTCCATGTCATGATTATATATGCATGTATATAGTGATTCTGTGATGCAGGTCGTTGTCCACTATTATGGCCGTGTTTTAATTATTCTGTTATGTTTGGATTCCACGTGGTTTATCGTGGCTGTTGTAAATCACGAGGGTTGATCGTGATAGTTTAATCTTGTAATTCAATTTGTAATTGTTTTAGATTATGATCTGATGTAATAGAATAGGCTGGTTCGCCTGTACAATTTGTATGTAATTGTTTGATCAACGGGGCTGCAAGAAACAGAGATCTTCCGCTGCTGCGATCTGTTGCCGCTGCTATTTAGGGTAACTTTTGCATACGATGTCCGATTTGGGCGCATAATACCTTTTCGGGGACGGCAGAACTAGACAGACAGGCTCGAAATTGACGTAGTCTATTTGGTGCAGTTTTTCAGGGTGTTCTGAGGCTGTTTAGGCCTCCAAACGGGCTTTCGAAGATTTTCGGAATTTTTCGAAGGATGATTTCGAAGCTGTTTTTCCGGGGCCATAATAGTGGATGTGTTTCATTATGTTTTACATAATTTCTGCCTTTTCTTGATTATTGCTACTATGTGTTTCTTGTCTGTGTTGTTATGCCATGTGATACTAACCCTTCGCATGCTAGAATGACATGGACATAGGGATGTTTTTAATTAATGCTTTAATCATGCTAGTATGCTGCCATGTTATGTGTTCTTTATGTGTTCTTTATGTTGCTATAACCTTGATAGTATGCATGTGGACTTCGAAGAAATAACATAGGGCGATGCATCTAGATTAAAATCCTCAAAGTAAATTCTAAGTGGGAGAGGGAGTTAATATGGTATTAAATCCCATGGTCTCCATCATTGTTTGTATGTAATTTAACATATAAGGCGAATATAAATTATGTATACGTCACCCATCGTGGCATGTAATTTATGGTGCCTAGAATGTTATAGATATTACTGGAACAAACTTCTTGAATTAATACGAATAGATACGAATTTTCTTTATCTCTGATTTGGGGCGATTTCTAAGGCTTATGGGTATTAAGTGAGACCGATGTGACTCCTCCACTGCCTAGAAGTCAAACCAGACACGAATATTGAATTGAAGTATTCTATTCAAGAAATATTGGAAGGTATACATGCCGCCCATCGTGGCGTACCAAGTTCCATAGGTTTCGGGTAATTTAAGATTTGATGATGGTATACACTTAGCTATGAAAAATAATATAGACCACCCCAACATGGCTTATTGTTTAGTAATAGGACCGAAGTAACGTTTAAACAAATATAGGTGGTATACATGTCGCCCATCGTGACGTACCAGAAACTTATGGTGTTTAAACGTTAGTGCATTTAATTTTAATAATTGTTAGAGGAACCAATAGGACTTAATTTTTTATGCACCCTTCTTTATGTGTAATGTGATTTTTTCATGCATGATTCTCAGGATATAATGGGGTTTAATCCACTGTTCACCATACTTAAGGATAACAAACTTACCGGACCTAACTATATTGAATGGAAACGTAATTTGGACATTGTGTTGACTGTTGAGGAGTACAAGTTTTGCACTTATGAACCCAAGCCTGAGCAGCCCGCTGCTGATGCTCCTGATGAGGACAAAGAGTATTATAAGCGGTGGACAAAGGCTGATGAGATGTCGCGATGTTACATTCTGGCAGCAATGTCGGGTGTTTTGCAGCATCAGCATCAGGCTATGGCCACTGCTTCGGATATGCTCATTAATCTCAGAGAACTTTTTGGAGATCAGAATAGGGCTGCTAGGCAAGTAGCCATGAAGGCTTTAATGAACACTCAGATGGCTGAAGGTACACCTGTAAGGGATCATGTTCTCAAGATGATGTCACATCTGAATGAGATAGAGATCCTTGGTGCAGAGCTTGACGGGGAAACCCAGATTGACATTATCCTTATGAGCTTGCCCAAGAGTTTTGAGCAGTTCCGCTTGAATTACAACATGAACAAGAGGCAGTATAGTCTTGCGGAACTGCTGACAGAACTTCAGGCAGCTGAAGGATTATTTCGCCAGAGTGTTCAAGTGAATGTGGCTGAGAAAGGTTCTTCCTCTAAGCCGAAAGGCAATAAGAAGAAGAAAAAGGCTCAGACACAGCAAGCTGTGAAGGCAGTGGGGGTTCAAGGTGGTGTCAAAAAGCCTAAGGGGAAGTGCTACCGGTGCAAGCAGTCGGGTCACTGGAAAAAGGATTGTCCTCTTCCTAAGAAGACAAACGATACTGGTATGTCTCTTTCTCTAGTTACAGAAACATTTGTAGCGGCTATATCTACGAGCACTTGGTGTTTAGATACTGGAGCCACTGATCATGTTTGTAACTCTATGCAGGGGTTCCAGCAATCCAGAATGCTTAGAGATGGTGAGATCTACGTGTTCATGGGAGATGCTACGAAAGTAGCAGTAGCTGCAGTAGGAGTTATTCATTTATCTTTTGGTTCTGATAGGATTTTGGTTTTGAACAATTGTCTTTATGTACCTTCTTTTAGAAGGAATTTGATTTCGGTTTCTAAACTTGCTATGGATGGTTATAATGTTTGTTTGGATCGTAATGTTTCAATTATGATGAATAAACGGATTATATGTTCTGGTACATTGCAAGACAATTTGTATATAATTAATCCTAGTCAACCCGCACTGCAACTACAACATAGGGTATTGAATAACACATCTTCTACCTCTAATAAAAGAAAGGAACCTTCTAGTATGAACCAAACATATCTTTGGCACTTGAGATTAGGTTATATTAACTTGAGGAGGATTCAAAGACTGGTAGTAGACAGGCCTTTAGGCTCATTGGCAGTGGAGCCATTTCCAGTTTGTGAATCCTGCTTGGAAGGCAAAATGACCAATAGGCCTTTCAAGGCAAAGGGGAAGAGAGCCAAAGAAGTGTTAGGATTGGTTCACTATGATTTATGTGGACCTATGAATATCCAAGCAAGAGGTGGTTATGAGTATTTCGTCACTTTTATTGACGATTATTCTAGATATGGATACATTTATTTGTTGCGCCGTAAGTCTGAGTGCTTTGAGAAATTCAAAGAGTACAAAGCTAAAACGGAGAAGCGACATAATAAAAGTATCAAGTCACTACGATCTGATCGTGGTGGCGAATACTTGCTTGGGGAATTCAGGGAATATTTATCAGAGAATGGGATAGAATCCCAGTTGACTGCACCAGGCACACCCCAGCAGAACGGTGTAGCAGAGAGAAGGAACTGGACTCTTTTAGAGAGTGTTAGATCGATGATGAGTTATTCGGATTTACCCAATTCCTTTTGGGGACATGCCTTAGAAACAGCAGCTTATCTTCTGAACTTAGTACCTTCTAAGTCGGTTCCTAAAACCCCTTTAGAATTGTGGACCGGGGACAAACCGAGTCTGAGACACATTCGGATATGGGGTTGTCCAGCACATGTGCTGAACAAGAACGCGACTAAGCTAGAATCTCGTACAGAAGTAAAGCTGTTTGTAGGCTACCCCATGGGAAAAAAAGGTTATTTATTTTATAGTCCTAAGGATCGGGATGTCACTGTTAGCACCAATGCAAGATTCTTAGAGGAAGACTATATAATGAATCACAAACCCATGAGTAGTATCGTTTTAGAGGAATTAGTGGGAGGGACGAATAATGAACCTGTAGTACAAGTAGAACAACCACAGCAGACTGTGCAACCGGTCACTGATACCGCACCAGTTCCTCGTCGTAGTGGGAGGGTTGTTCGACAGCCCGACAGATTCATGTTTTTGGGAGAGTCTTCGGACTTGGTCTTTGGTGAACATGATGATGATCCCCGGACATACGAAGAGGCAATACAGGACAAAGATGCAAGTCTTTGGCAAAAGGCAATGGATTCTGAGATGGAATCAATGTATTCTAATCAGGTCTGGGAGCTCGTGGAACCACCCAAAGGTGTAAAACCTATTGGATGTAAGTGGGTCTACAAGAAAAAGAGGGGATCAGACAAAAAGGTGAAAGCCTGGAAAGCAAGACTTGTTGCGAAAGGGTATACTCAGAAAGTAGGTATCGATTATGAGGAAACCTTTTCGCCAGTAGTCATGCTTAAGTCAATCCGTATTCTTTTATCTATAGCAGCTCATCTCGATTATGAGATTTGGCAAATGGATGTCAAGACAGCTTTCCTTAATGGAAATCTTGAGGAAACCATCTATATGCAGCAACCAGAGGGATTCATTAAAGAAGGCCAAGAGCATCTTGTTTGTAAGTTGAAGAGGTCTATTTATGGACTTAAACAAGCTTCTAGGTATTGGAACATTCGCTTTGATTAGGCAGTCCAGTCATATGGATTTGATCAATGTCCAAGCGAAGCATGCGTGTATAAGAGATGTGAGGGAAATGCAGTGGTTTTTCTAGTGCTTTATGTTGATGACATTTTACTCATTGGAAACAATGTTAAGATGTTGTCTTCAATAAAGGCATGGTTGTTCAAACAATTTGAAATGAAGGACTTAGGTGAAGCAGCATACATCCTTGGGATCAAACTTATAAGGGATCGCAAGAAAAGGATGTTGGCTTTATCTCAGGAGCCCTACATAGATGACGTATTAGCTCGTTTTAACATGCAGGACTCCAAGAAGGGTAATTTACCCTTTAGACATGGAGTTACTCTATCAAAGAGGCAGTGTCCTTCAACACCTAAGGAGATAGAGAACATGAAGGCAGTTCCTTATGCTTCGGCATGTGGGAGCCTAATGTATGCAATGTTATGTACGAGGCCTGATATCTGTTTTGCCGTGGGCATGGTTAGCAGATACCAGTCAAACCCAGGACAAGAACATTGGAGTGCTGTAAAAGCAATACTCAAGTACCTGCGAAGGACTAAGGAGTATATGCTGGTTTACAAGTCCTCTGATTTATTGCCTCTGGGATATACCGATTCGGATTTCCAGACGGATAAGGATAAGAGAAAGTCCACCTCGGGATGTGTTTTTACTTTGGGAGGTGGAGCCGTAATATGGAGGAGTGTGAAGCATAAATGCATCGCAGACTCAACCATGGAAGCCGAATATGTGGCAGCCTCGGAGGCAGCCAAAGAGGCTATATGGTTCCGAAACTTCCTGCTGGATTTGGGTGTGGTTCCTAATCTGCCACAGCAAATCACGATTTATTGTGATAACACTGGTGCTGTGGCGAATACCAAGGAACCGCGGGCCCATAAGGCAGCGAAACACATAGAGCGTAAGTATCACCTCATACGACAGTTCGTTAAGCGAGGAGACATCATTGTGGCTGATATAGCATCAAAGGATAACCGAGCAGATCCTTTCACGAAGAGCTTACCAGCTAAGGCTTTTCAGGAGCACGTGGAAGCGATAAGAGTCAGATACTTGGTCACATAGTTATTATAGTTGGTAGTGGATTACTTGTAATAAACACTGATATACTCAAAGAATATCTTGAGTATAAGTGGGAGATTGTTAGGGTTATACTGAAATATTCGTTTGAAGTATATAACAATTATTTGAGGATCTTGAATGCATGTTTTCACATTGTCTGTATATTATATATTGTAGACAATCTAGTATCAAATGAGATAGCAGAAGATTAGATTGTCAGACTCCTTATATAATATAATAAGGGTTCACAGTCGAGGTGGTGTTAGACAAACCACTGGAAAGGCTGAAGTATTATTTGGAAATAGTTTATCTTGACTATTGAATAATACTTATATACTTTGTGTATATTGAACGGGATCAAAATAGTAGAATAATTGTCTCTTTATTTCTGACAATAAAGAACTAAGATTCTATGATGTTATTAATGCTTAAGTTCTTAATCCGGATATAGTGATTGACACTTGTATTTAATGCACATGCCTTGACTCATAAATTAAGTAATTTATTTTAAATTACGAATTTATGTATTGGGCAATGACATTATATACAGAGTGGGATATTGACTATAAAAGGAAACCGTGTCCGAAAAATATATTCGGGTGATGATGTCCTCTTGAAAGCTCATAAAGATAATTATGCTTTAGTCCTGCAGGTAGATTTGTTCTTGCATAATTATAAGGTTGAGTGGATGATCAAGGATAAAAGATATTAATTAAATTAATTGTCAGAAATTAATTTAATTAATGGACATGCGATATCTTAAACATGGGGAATTTATAAGCAATTAATATGGGAGCCGAATTAAATAATTAATTTACGGAATTAGGAAAGGTAGTGCAAATATTAGTTCTTTAGTGGATGGAATTAATATTTAATGACGTTGGGCCTGGCCCGGAATGTCATTAGAAGGCCTGACCTAATGATCCATGATCCCTGCTGTAGCCTATATATATTCTCGTTCTCCTAAAGCTGAAAGACACACCAAAACGAATTAATCCTAGAGTCAGAGAGAGGCAGACGTTTTTCTCAAGGAGACAGCTAGGGTTTTGGGTTTTCGGAGCTTTAAGGAGAGGCACACCTTGGGAGATCGAAGGCCACACTTCGTCCAAGGAGAATCAAGGAATACAGCAGAAGACGTGGATTTGAATCGCTTGCGCCGTAGCGATTAAGGTTAATATTCTGTTCGAACTTTTAATTAGTATCATAAAACGCAGGACCAAGGTCCGCTTGTTCCTACCGTGTATCCAAAGAAAACCATCATGTCCCTCAGAGTTTGAGTAGGGACTGCAGAATCAAATTTCTTCTGATCAGGAAGAGGAAGAGCCTTCCTGATTGTTGCTGGAGTAACAACATACTCCTGACCCTCATAGTCACATGTCAGAGATGGAGAGCCTTGATCACCCCCATCATCATAGTTGGCTGTTCTCCAGAAGGTGAGAACCTGTGAGGGAGAAATAGACTCTGGTTGAGTCAGAGCGTACATCAGTTCACTGTGAGCCAAGAAATCCTGAATAAGATGAAACTCCTTGGGGGCTTCATCATTGTCTAGGATGGCAGCATAGTTGTTGGTGACAAACTTCGCCCCATTGAACTCAAATGCTGTAGTCGACATAGTTTCTGAGAGAAAATGCGAGGTTAAGTGAGTGAATGTAAGGTGTTTGATGAAATGTGTAGGAGAAAATGAAAGCAGAGTTTGAGAGAGAGAGAGACAGTAAAATATCGTGTGTAAAAAGTGAAATTTTTTTTTCAAAGACGATATATATGTGTGTATACACGATGTACTGACTCGTAATTGTAGTGGGACACGTGGCAAGTGTCTAACGGTAAAAAAATGGTAGTGGAGAGGTAATGATGACAGGCGTGTGAATCTGAATTACTGTGCAACAATTACCGAGAAAACACAATTATTCACCGTGTTTTTCTCCACTCAGGAATTCAAATGGATTTTGTACCGTTTGACAATTAAATCTAATATTCTCGTGACCAAAAAATCATTTATTTTAAACTCCGACTTGAATCAGATGTTTGACCATTTGACCGGAGTTTAAATAAATGGCAGATTATGAGACAAAACAGAGATTGTTCATAAAATTTTGTACTGATGAGAGATAGACATTGAAAGTCTGAATAACAATTTTTCCTCAAAGTCTGCAAATGATTATTTGAATTTTATCAAAAAAAATCACTCAATGTCATAAAATTTGTTAATCACAAATGCGGAGTGAAAGGTGTGTGTTGACATGATTCCTTTATTGTCACAGAGATTGACAAATTTCTTAAAAAAACTTTAGAAAGAATCATGTTAGGCCGAATAAACTCACTATATAAGATAATATAGTGAACACAATCCAAGACAAACACAAGTATAAGAGAATAACTCAATAAACTCTTATTCACAAATCACAGTAGCTTACAAATAATCTCTTAGTGATTTATATCTTATCACTAAGAGCTGCTAGGTTACACGAATGATATTCAATTGATAACTCATCTAGAGTAAACCCTAAGCTGTGTTTATATACACAGTTACATGATATCTACTGATTGATTTATGTTAGGCCGAATAAACTCACTATATAAGATAATATAGTGAACACAATCAAGAATAAAACACCAGTATAAGAGAATAATTCAACTAAACTCTTATTCACAATTCACAGTAGCTTACAAATAATCTCTTAGTGATTTATAATTTATCACTAAGAGCTGCTAGGTTACACGAATGATACTCAATTGATAACTCATCTAGAGTAAACCCTAAGCTGTGTTTATATACACAGTTACATGATATCTACTGATTTGTTAGGTCCAGATATGATTGTAGAAGGGGGGGGTTGAATACAATCAGTACCAAATCGTCGCGGAAGTGAATCTGATTGAATATGATTTGTTAATCAGATTATAATTAATTAATATAACAATGTTTGAAGTCGTTATATAATTAATATGGTTCAGTTTTAATGTCCACTAAAGTTCGTAGAATAAATTCGACAGGGTATATTCTAGATTTAGTGATTAAAACAACCGGGTTATCAAAGCACAGAAAACTGTGGATATAACGAACAAGCAAGTTACTAACAACTTGAAAGCTTTACAAATGCTTTGAATACAAAGTGAATGAACACTTTCAAATGAAGAAACCAAGCCATATTTATAGGCAAGGCTTTGTACATGCAAGACAATCACTAGACAAGACAATTACAAGCTAGCAAAGACAATTACAAGAAGGGTAAGACAATCTAGGCTTGGGCAAGACAATAAGGGGCAAGGGAAGACAATCTCAGATTGTCTACCAAGCTTCAACCAAGTCAGTAAGACAATCAAAAGGGAAGGGAAGACAATTCCTTTGTCAGAAAGACAAACACTACAAACGGCAAGACAATGGAGGATTGTCTTGCACACCTTAAGCATTCGGCAAGACAAGACAAACAGATTGTCTTGCTGGAAGTGTGTCTCTCGGCAAGACAAGACAAACAGATTGTCTTGCAGACTTACACATGCCTTCGGCAAGACAATCTTCAAGGATTGTCTTGCACACCATTGAAATGAATCGGCAAGACAATTAGAGATTGTCTTGCTGATTCAATCAAGGCTAATGCAGACAATGAAGAATTGTCTTGGAAGCATGATGAATCCACTCGGCAAGACAATCCAGAATTGTCTTGCTGAGGTGATTTTTGTGATTAAATAAAGAAATAAAATGGTATATTAAAATAGAAAATTATTCACTTAATTAATTTAATCATATAAATTCATAAATTAAATTAATTCGAGAGTGAATTAATTTAATAAATAAATTACATAATTAATATAATTATTTGAGAAGTGAAATAATAGTCTATTAAAATATTTAATCACACAATCTTCAGTAGAACAACTTCCGGTCTTCTTTAAACTTGAATAATTTCTTCTTGATTTGTCGAACGAGCGAACTACCACTTCTGCTTGACTTCAAATATTTAATTTGGATAACTGATACATAGATGTACTGTCTGGTTCATCTGTATCTAGTTAAATCAAATATTCTTCGTCAAATAAACAATAAGAATTTGGTTAGTTCGTCGAGTCTTCGTCTTGTACGTACATCTTCATTAAATGGAATCTTCTGATGAAATAAAGTATAGAAACTTTATGTCTTCTGAATTCCTGGACGTGCCACAAAAGATTATTTGTGCACTGAGGCTTGAACATATTAATGAACTTCTTTCAGTGGCGTGCAGCAGCATCCTGGAACTTATCTGACATATGATTTCCATAAATCATTTGACGTTCTTCGTACTGATTCCGATGACTTGCTATTTACTGAGCTTTCTTATCTGAGTTGAGTTGTACCTCTTTAAATACAAATAGGCTGAACATATGCCTTTCAATCTCCCCCTATTTGTTTGTTAACATAACATGCAAATTTCCTAGAGGATAACTCAACTAACAGATAAGACAAAGATTTAAACAATAGAATGTAAATAGCAAAAGTTTATGGCTTGCATTAAACATTAAACCATGATCACAAATAGATTACAAAAGGATGTTCCTTGAACATATCTAACAAATATCCTAATCAATCTATTCACTCAGAATGAGTGACTTCTCCTTCTTCAGCATCAGAATAGTGAATAATTGGAGTAGAAGGCTCATTCTGAGTAGGCTCTTCAGCTGCAGTGGATTCTCCACGCTTCTTTCTTTCACGAGCCAGAGCTAGCTGGTGAAGAACTTCCAGATCCACAGGGTCTTCACGGAAGTCAGATGGCTGAGATTTTGTTACACCCTTCATCCTCCGAAAGTATTGAGAAATGTTTCTTCGAGTGCAGTAGGATGAGATTACATCATCAGCATCAGACTTGGCTTTAGATGCGAAGCCCTTGGTCCTTAGTAAGGTGGATGCTAGAGCCAGACGTTTGGCAGGGTACTTTGGCAAAGCCTCTTCATTTAAATAGACAGTGCAGAGGATTTCCAAGTGAACAAACTTGACACAGTAAGGGTTCTTAACAACCTGAGGACTGTTGAAAACAGCACAATCCAACAGTTTGTCACGAAGAAGTTCATTCAAGTTTGAGCAACGCTTGACTTTGTTGCGAAGTACCCAGAGCTCAGATACGGAGAATGATTTGAGAAATTCGACAGATAGTCTGAATGAACCATTTCTCCGTGTGTAGACAATCAGCTCCCATTCTTCTAGCAGTCCCCTAACAGCAGTAGTTACATATTCCAGTTCTAAGGCAAAGGCATGCATAAACACATCCTCATCAGGGTTCACCTCTCGAAGGTCATATATCAGAGATAAGAACTTCTTATCATCGAAAGTTTCCCTTTGAGGTCCATTGAATATTCTCCTAGCAATGTCCCAGCCTTTTCCTTCTTTTCTTTTAATTTCAAGATTCTTCTGCTTGATCGCAGCATCATAGATTTTTTGCTTTTCAATCTTGATTTGTTCCTCTGTGATCAACTTGTCTTCCAGAAGTTTCTGATAATCACGAAGCTTACGCTTCCTGGCTTCATTTTCTGCTTTGAACTTCCTGACATTCTCCTCGTGTTCAGGATCAACAGGTTCTTCCTGAAACAAATAGCTTTCATCAAATTTACCTTCTTCTTCAGCCTGACGATAGGTAGCATCGAATACGTCATCATCATCCATGTCTTTGGGATAATCATCATAATTGTCAGTGTTGAAGACATTTTCAGATTGATGTAGTGGTTCTTTGCCTTTAGACCTTTTATAGCTTTTATCAGCTTCAGAAGTTTCTTTGCCACTTGCTCTTTCTCCACCCTTATCACTCCTGTCAGCATCATCCTTATTACTCCTATCACCAGCATTGCTGTGATCATCTTTGTCCTTATCTTCCTTATCCTTCTCCCCCTTAGTTGAGGGATCCTCTGGAGTGGACTGAGCTGTTGACGGATTAAGCTTTAAGTGATGAATAACTTGAGCCAGAGTTTGCTCCAAGTTTCCAAGCTTTGTCAGACAGAGCTCCTGAGATTGATCAAACTTGTCCATCCTAGAATGAATACCCTTGACATGAGCATCTAATTCCTGTTTGAGAGAAGAATATGAAGGATCAACAACTTTTTCCTGTAGAGTCACCAACTCTTCACTTCTGAATCTGGCATTCTCAGCATTCAACCTTGAAATCTCAGCTTTCATAGCAGCCAATTGTTCCTGTAACAGATCAGTGTTGGTGTGTGCACTCACCTCACGAACACTCAAAGATTTATCACTATCCTCTCGTGCATGTGTTTCGCTCGGTGTTTGCCTGATTTCACTCGTGTTTGTCACACCGTCACCAGTACCTGTATAGACAACCATAGTACCATAAGATGGAACTGTAGGTTGTGAAGGAACAAATTGTCCTTCAGATGCCTGTGAAGGCGGATGTACTTGCAGGTTGCCAAGTATAGCCTGATCCAAAAAGAAAGATTGATCAGAAAGTTTTTCATATGACATTTTTTGAATATCTGTGCTCTCTCTAAGTGAAGAATCAAAAGACAAAGGTTCAACTAGCGTGAGTGCTAGTTGCGTGCTTGACTCTTTACAGGATACCGCGGTCGGAAGGCCAATTTCAATAAATGCATTCTGTGGAGAGAATGAATCTAGAGACTGTATATTTACCATGTCAGTGTCCAAATCCTTTTGGGAGGAAATGGATGCGGCTGCAGTTGTCTCCGGTTCTGCCACCCTTTGCTTCTTATGAGACAGAGCTGCGGGTTCTCTCAGAATTGCACTACCACTCCGTTTCCGGGCTACCTTTCGAACAACTGGTGTTTGAGTAGTGTCGGTTGATGTGTTTGACGAAGAATCAGTTGTTGAAACGAAAACGTCAGCTTGGTTATGAACCTGGGTGTTGACAGGTTCAATGCTGGGAGTCTGGAAATCAAATCCAATATCACAATCAAAATCTGCAATATCAATATTAAAGGTATCAGTGAGATTAGAAAGTACCTGAGCTACCTGTAAATCTGTCCTGAAGTCCTGTAGCTCTGGATTGATAGCAGAATCAGCAGGCAGAGGCTGAGAGGTGGATTGTGGTGGAGGAATGGTATGTGGATGTGTAGGTGAAGGTATTGGTTCAGATTGAGAGGGAAGAATGGAGGCTTGTTGGTCTGGGAAGAAGTTGTATTGTGGAGGAGATTGGTGTTGAGAATTGTATGATGATTGGTGAGGTGATTGTTGTGGAGAATTATAAGGAGGGTTGTAGGGAGAGTAATGTGAGGATTGGCTGGATGATTGATAATCTTGTAGAAGTTGAAGTGGTTGGAAGTTGTGAGGAGGAGATTGTTCCTGAGGTTGGTTATCTTGAAGTTCAGGTTGATCCGGTTGATATTGTTGTTGTTGTAGTGGCTGAGGAACTTGGACAGGTTGAAGGGGAACATTAAACTGTTCCAACATGTAAGGAGTCACAACAAGAGGCACATTCTCATGCTTCTTTTGATTAGCAAGTCTTGATTGAATCTTGGTGCAAGTTCTTAGAATGGGCACCACTGCAGAATCAACGTACATTGCTCTATCAGCATCATTCATCTTGTCACTTAAGAATAGCATTAAGAACCTTGGAAAGTGACACTCCACTTTGTCATTTTCATGAATGGATCTCTGAGAGACAGAACCCATTTTTCTGATAATCTCCTTTAGTAATATCTTCCCGAAGTTAATTCGACGATTGTAAGCCACGGAGAATCCAAAGATTTGTAGCATGGAAGATATATTGTGAAAATTCTGCCTCGTAGTTGGAGCAAATACCTTTGCCAAAGTATCGAAGAAGACATCCCATTCAGCCTTCAATTTGCTTTTAGACATTCTAGGGAGAAAAATCTGTCCCTGGTAGTGGATGTCTTGGAAGAATTGAGTTAACTCAGCACTGGTTGGTTCCACTTGAAAGTTATTCCTTGGAAACCCTAGAATTCTGTTCACATCATCAACAGTTATAACAATCCTTCGTCTATTTGGTAGATCACCAATCAACTTATAATTCTCGAGAGTTGTAGAGTTGACGGCATTAGAGTAGAAGTCGAAGAGTGGTTGCACTTGAATAGGAACATCAGCGGTTAGTGCAGTACTGACAAGACTTTGTTGAGTCAGAAAGCGAATCCATTTCTTGAAACGATCAGAACAATCCTCGTAGTTTAGGTTAGCACAATAATTGGTCTCAGCAATCTCAAATTCTCCGGCCATTTTTAGTAATTAAAAATTGAATTAAGCGAGAAATTTTCAAATAAAAGATTAATTTTCAATTATCTCGCAAAGTTCAATTAATAATTAAACTTGATTAATTAATTATTAATTCGAAATATTAGAATAATCTCGAATTAAAAGTTAATTAATTAAAATGGAGCTTAGTCAAATAATCCAACTCAGCCAAACACTCCCTTAAGTTCAAACACCACAAACTCACAAAATCAGCCAAACAGTCCCTAATTGAGAAAATCCCCAAATTAACCAAGAACCCTAACTCCAAATCCTTTCAAATCAGTTCGAAGGTCACACGAATAACACAGATTAATCGAACTCTAGTCAATCCACAGTACAAACTCAGTCGAAGAGCTTTAAAAATCGACTAAACTTCGGCGAAAATCTGACTAAAATCCGGCAGAGTTTCGTTTAAACAAGGACGAAATCGAGTAACCAGCAAGCGTGAAAGCTTGTAAAAACCAAACCCAGCAAGTTTTTGATGATAAAACTTGAAAAACAATGAACGGAAATCGTGTATAGGAGAGGGCAGATGGAGAAGATGAAGTAGGATCAGCAAGACAATCGAATTGTCTTGCACGATTGTCTTGTAGATATATATATACACGTACGCAGTAAGACAACGGGAGAGTAGTCTCGATAAGACAATTCAAAATTGTCTTGCCGAGACCAAGTATAACAGACAAAAGGCTGTGTCAGTAAGACAATCTGATTGTCTTACTGATACGACAACTGACTTAAGACAGACTCGGTAAGACAATGGATTGTCTTGCCGAGTTGTTTGAAAATCGGTGAAAAACCGGTTCAGCAAGACAATCTAATTGTCTTGCCGAGCCTAATTGTAGACAAAACCATTGTCTTGCCGAAAATCAAATAAAAATAATAGGATTTTTGATTATATTAAAAGATAAAACATTTTGCAATTAAACTAAAAAAACTATAATAAAAACAATAGTATATAATACACGAATATTTTGTAAATTTCAACTTTAGTTAAATATAACTATTTACGACTTTAACTTTAATTCAATAAAATGAATTAACTTAAAATCAAATATTTATACTTAATTAATTTTGAAAAATACAAAATAATTACAAATAATTATCTAAATGCCTAGAGAATATTACAGGGGAGTGTATGAGCATTTAGAAAATCATTTACTAATTTACAGGCATGCATAATTAATTAGAATAATATCAGATAATATACAGAAATCATATAAAATCTAATAAAATAGATATAATTATACAGAAAATTCACAAAAATATACAAAAACATATAATGCATATGAAAAATATATACAAGAGAACTATGTCATATTTAACATCCCTAACTCACAAACCAGCTTAGAGAAAGTGGATTCATCCAGTGGTTTCGTGAAGATGTCAGCAATTTGCTCAGTCGTGGGTACAAAATGTAACACCACTGTACCATTTATGACATGTTCTCGAATGAATGATACCTGATATCAATGTGCTTGGTTCTTGAATGTTGAACCGGATTGTTGGAAATGGCTATGGCACTTGTATTATCACAAAATATAGGAATTTTGTTTACTACAACACCCATAATCATTCAGTTGGTTCTTGATCCACAAGATCTGAGCACAGCAGCTACCAGCAGCTATATACTCAGCTTCAGCAGTAGAGGTAGACACAGAGTGCTGCTTCTTGCTATACCAGGAAACCAACCGACGTCCTAGAAATTGACAGCTTCCAGACGTACTCTTCCTATCAATCCTGCATCCTGCATAATCAGAATCTGTATAGCCGGTTAAGTCAAAACCAGTATTCTTAGGGTACCAAATACCTAAACCAGGTGTACCCTTAAGATATCTAAAGATTCTTTTGACGGCTATAAGATGTGATTCTTTAGGATCAGCTTGGAACCTAGCACACAAACATGTTGCAAACATGATATCTGGTCTACTTGCAGTAAGATAAAGTAGAGAGCCAATCATACCACGATAGCTGTGATATCAACTTTCTTACCAGATTTATCCTGGTCAAGCTTTGTGGCAGTGGCCATGGGTGTCTTTGCCGGTGAAGAGTCTTCTAGATTGAACTTCCGAAGAAGATCTCTGACATACTTGGATTGGCAAATGAATATTCCATCTTCCTTTGGCTTACTTGAAGACCAAGAAAGTAGGACAGCTCACCCATCATACTCATCTCATAGTTACTCTGCATCAACTTAGCAAATCTCTTGCACAAGTTATCGTTAGTAGAACCAAATATAATATCATCAACATATATTTGTACAAATATCATATCTTTATCATGCAATTTGTAAAGAGAGTTTTGTCTATGACAACCTCTAGTAAAGTTGTTTTCTATTAAAAACTCAGAGAGAGTGTCATACCATGTCCTTGGTGACTGCTTGAGTCCATAGACAGCTTTGAATAGGAAGTATACAAAATCAGCAAACTCTGGATTTTCAAAGCCAGGGGGCTGTTCCAGATATACTTCTTCTTCTAGCTTTCCATTCAGAAATGCACTTTTCACATCCATTTGATATACCTTGAAGTTGGAGTGTGCAGCAAATGCAAGAAATATTCTGATGGCTTCAAGACGAGCAACTGGAGCATAGGTTTCATCGTAATCAATTCCTTCTTCCTGAGAATAACCTTTGCAACCAGTCTGGCTTTGTTTCTTACACAATGCCATCACCATCTAACTTGTTACGGAAGACCCATCTAGCTCCAATGGTAGATTTTCCTTTTGGTCTTGGAACCAGGGCCCAGACTCTTGTCTCTCAAATTGATTGAGTTCTTCTTGCATGGCAAGAACCCAATCAGGATCAGCAAGTGCTTCTTCTATTTCTTTGGTTCTAGTTGAGATGAACCCAGAGAATAGACATTCATTTGTCGTAGCACTTCTAGTCCTTACACCAACATCAGGATCACCAATAATCAAATCAAAGGGATGATCTCTGCTCCAAATCCTTTCCCTTGGAAGTTGTGTCCTTGATGATTCAGCAGTATTATCATTAAGCTGAAATGTGTGACTAGTTGATCCATCAGCTCCCCCTGAGTTGTTGCCAGGTTGACTTGATGATCCACCACTGGCATCAGTGGAATCTCCAGCATTATTGCTATTTCCTCCACCATTGCCTGGATCATCATCATTGTTGTCATCTCCTGTTGCAACCTCAGGTGGAACATCATCATCTGAATCAGAATCTGGATAGTTGTCAAACTTCAGAGATTCAGATGAATCAGCAGATTGTATACTTGGAAGTTTAGTGTCATCAAATGTAACATTGACACTAACTTTCACTGACAGAGTATCAATTATAAAAACTCTATAAGCATTATTTGTATAACCAACAAAAATTGCTTCAGAAGCCTTTGGTTCAAACTTGTTCAAGTTCTCTTCACCATCCTTGAGAACAAAACACTTGGCTCCAAAGACATGAAGATGTTTAACATATGGTTTCTTGTCTTTATACAAATGAAATGGAGTTTTCATATGATCCTTGTTGATCAAAGTCCTATTCTGGGTATAACAGCAGTGGCCACAGCTTCAGCCCAAAAGTACAGTGGAAGCTTTGATTCAGCAATCATAGTCCTTGCAGCTTCAATCAGTGTACGATTCTTTCTTTCGACGACTCCATTCTGCTGAGGAGTCCTTGGTGCTGAATACTGCCTTCTAATTCCCTTTTCAGAGTAAAAGTTGATTAGAGTTTGATTCTTAAACTCAGTTCCATTGTCTGATCTTACAGCTTTTACAGGAACACCTTTTTCCAACTCAACCAACTTGATATGATCAATTACTGTCAGGGGAGTTTCATCCTTGAAGAGAGGAAGTAAACCCAAGTAAATTTCGAGAAGTCATCCACAATGACTAAGGCATATCTTCCTCCATCAATAGATGCAACATTCACGGGGCCAAACAAATCCATATGCAACAAATGAAGTGGATCTGTAATGGTATTGATGGTTTTGCCTTTGTGAGATGCTCTCTTCGCTTTTCCTTTCTGACAAGCTTCACAAAGATCATCAGTTGAGAATTCCAGGGAAGGCAACCCTCTCACTAGATCTCTCTTGACTAGAGAGTTCATGGTTTTGAAG
Source organism: Daucus carota subsp. sativus (assembly GCF_001625215.2). Lineage (NCBI taxonomy): Eukaryota > Viridiplantae > Streptophyta > Magnoliopsida > Apiales > Apiaceae > Daucus > Daucus carota. Next base: position 3,390,022 of record NC_030384.2, on the reverse strand, counting down.
TTGAGGTGTGAGAGCTTCTTATGCCATAACCAACTATCTTCAGCAGAGAAACGCTTTGGCGTATCAACAGTGAACTTCGTTTCCTGGTCCTGAAGACAATCAGCTACGAATATATGGCCTTTCTTATGCCACATAGTGAAGGACGCTTATCCTTGATATGTTTGATGATACATATCTCCTTTTTCAAAATGAACATAATAACCTTTGTCCAGAATTGACTGACACTCAGGAGATTATGTCGAAGTCACTTGGACTTCACAATTTTAATTTGGATAAACGATACATAGAATGTGCCTGGTCTGGTTCATCTGTATCTAGTTAAATCAAATATTCTTCGTCAAATAAACAATAAGAATTGGTTAGTTCGTAGAGTCTTCGTCTTGTACGTACATCTTCATTAATGGAAATCTCTGATGAATAAAGTATGAGAAACTTATGTCTTCTGAATTCCGGACGTGCCACAAAAGATTATTTGTGCACTGAGGCTTGAACATATTAATGAATTCTTTCAGTGGCGTGCAGCAGCCATCCTGGAACTTATCTGACATATGATTTCCATAAATCATTTGACGTTCTTCGTACTGATTCCGATGACTTGCTATTTACTGAGCTTTCTTATCTGAGTTGAGTTGTACCTCTTTAAATACACAATAGGCTGAACATATGCCTTTCACATCTCCCCCTATTGTGTTTGTTAACATAACATGCAAAATTTCTAGGAGGATAACTCAACTAACAGATAAGACAAAGATTTAACACTAGAATGTAAATGCAAAAGTTATGGCTTGCATTAAAACATTAACCATGATCACAAATAGATTACAAAAGGATTTCCTTGAACATATCTAACAAATATCCTAATCAATCTATTCACTCAGAATGAGTGATCTTTCTTCCGCATCAGAATAGTGAATAATTTGGAGTAGAAGCTCATTCTGAGTAGGCTCTTAGCTGCAGGGATTCTCCACGCTTCTTTCTTTCACGAGCCCAGAGCTAGCTGGTGAAGAAGAACTTCCAGATCCACGGGGTCTTCACGGAAGTCCGATGGCTGAGATTTTGTTACACCTTCATCCTCCGAAAGTATTGAGAAATGTTTCTTCGAGTGCAGTAGGATGAGATTACATCATCAGCATCAGACTTGGGCTTTAGATGCGAAGCCCTTGGTCCTAGTAAGGTGGATGCTAGAGCCAGCCGTTGGCAGGGGTACTTTGGCAAAGCCTCTTCATTTAAATAGACAGTGCAGAGGGATTCCAAGTGAACAAACTTGACACGTAAGGGTTCTTAACAACTGAGGACTGTTGAAACAGCAACAATCCAACAGTTTGTCACGAAGAAGTTCATTCAAGTTTGAGCAACGCTTGACTTTGTTGCGAAGTACCCAGAGCTCAGATACGGAGAATGATTTGAGAAATTCGACGACTAGTCTGAATGAACCATTTCTCCGTGTGTAGACATCAGCTCCCATTCTCTAGCAGTCCCCTAACAGCAGTAGTTACATATTCCAGTTCTAAGGCACAAGGCATGCATAAACAATCCTCAGCAGGTGGTTCACCTCTCGAAGGTCATATATCAGAGATAAGAACTTCTTATCATCGAAAGTTCCTTTGAGGTCAATTGAATATTCTCCTAGCAAGGTCCAGCCTTTTCCTTCTTTTCTTTTAATTTCAAAGATTCTTCTGCTTGATCGCAGCATCATAGATTTTTGCTTTTCAATCTTGATTTGTCCTCTGTGATAACTTGTCTTCCAGAAGTTTCTGATAATCACGAAGCTTACGCTTCCTGGCTTCATTTTCTGCTTTGACTTCCTGGACATCTCCCGGTTCAGGATCAACAGGTTCTTCCTGAAACAAATAGCTTTCATCAAATTACCTTCTTCTTCAGCCTGACGATAGGTAGCATCGAATACGTCATCATCATCCATGTCTTTGGGATAATCATCATAATTGTCAGTTGAAGACATTTCAGATTGTAGTGGTTCTTTGCCTTTAGACCTTTTATAGCTTTTATCCGCTTCAGAAGTTTCTTTGCCACTTGCTCTTTCTCCACCCTTATCATCCTGTCAGCATCATCCTTATTTACTCCTATCACCAGCATTGCTGTGATCATCTTTGTCCATTATCTTCCTTATCCTTCTCCCCCTTAGTTGAGGGATCCTCTGGAGTGGACTGAGCTGTTGACGGATTAAGCTTTAAGTGATGAATAACTTGAGCCAGGTTTGCTCCAAGTTTCCAAGCTTTTGTTCAGAAGAGTCCTGAGATTGATCAACTTGTCCCCTAGAATGAAAACCCTTGACATGAGCATCTAGTTCCTGTTTGAGAGAAGAATATGAAGGATCAACAACTTTTCCTGTAGAGTCACCAACTCTTCACTTCTGAATCTGGCATTCTCAGCATTCAACCTTGAAATCTCAGCTTCATAGCAGCCAATTGTTCCTGTAACAGATCAGTGTTGGGTTGTGCACTCACCTCACGAACACTCAAGTTTATCACTATCCTCTCGTGCATGTGTTTCGCTCGGTGTTTGCCTGATTTCACTGCGTGTTTGTTCACACCGTCACCAGTACCTGTATAGACAACCATAGTACCATAAGATGGGAACTGTAGGTTGTGAAGGAACAAATTGTCCTTCAGATGCTGTGAAGGCGGATGTACTTGAGTTGCCAAGTATAGCTGATCCAAAAAGAAAGATTGGATCAGAAAGTTTTTCAGATGACATTTTTTGAATATCTGTGCTCTCTCTAAGTGAAGAATCAAAAGACAAAGGTTCAACTAGCGTGAGTGCTAGTTGCGTGCTTGACTCTTACAGGATAACCGCGGTCGGAAGGCCAATTTCAATAAATGCATTCTGTGGAGAGAATGAATCTAGAGACTGTATATTTACCATGTCAGTGTCCAATCCTTTTGGGAGGAAATGGATGCGGCTGCAGTTGTCTCCGGTTCTGCCACCCTTTGCTTCTTATGAGACAGAGCTGCGGGTTCTCTCAGAATTGCACCACCACTCCGTTTCCGGGCTACCGTTCGAACACTGGTGTTTTGAGTAGTGTCGGTTGATGTGTTTGACGAAGAATCAGTGTTGAAACGAAAACGTCACGCTTGGTTATGAACCTGGTGTTTGACAGGTTCAATGCTGGGAGTCTGGAAATACAATCCAATATCACCAATCAAAATCTGCAATATCAATTAAAGGTATCAGTGAGATTAGAAAGTACCTGAGCTACCTGTAATCTGTCCTGAAGTCCTGTAGCTGCTGGATTGATAGCAGAATCAGCAGGCAGAGGCTGAAGAGGTGAGAGGGGATTGTGGTGGAGGAATGGTATGTGGATGTGTAGGTGAAGGTATTGGTTCAGATTGAGAGGGAGAATGAGGCTTGTTGGTCTGGGGAAGAGTTGTATTGTGGGGAGATTGGTGTTGAGAATGGTATGATGATTGGTGAGGTGATTGTTGTGGAGAATTATAAGGAGGGTTTGTAGGGAGAGTTGTGAGGATTGGCTGGATGATTGATAATCTTGTAGAAGTTGAAGTGGTTGGAAGTTGTGAGGAGGAGATTGTTCCTGAGGTTTGGTTATCTTGAAGTTCAGGTTGATCCGGTTGATATTGTTGTTGTTGTAGTGGCGGAGGAACTTGGACAGGTTGAAGGGGAACATTAAACTGTTCCAACATGTAAGGAGTCACAACAAGAGGCACATTCTCATGCTTCTTTGATTAGCAAGTCGTGATTGAATCTTGGTGCAAGTTCTTAGAATGGGCACCACTGCAGAATCAACGTACATTGCTCTATCACGCATCATCATCTTGTCACTTAAGAATAGCATTAAGAACCTTGGAAAGTACACTCCACTTTGTCATTTTCAGAATGGATCTCTGAGAGGACAGAACCCATTTTTTCTGATAATCTCCTTTAGTAATATCTTCCCGAAGTTAATTCGACGATTGTAAGCCACGGAGAATCCAAAGATTGTGTAGCATGGAAGATATATTGTGAAAAATTCTGCTCGTCAGTTGGAGCAAATACCTTTGCCAAGTATCGAAGAAGACATCCATTCAGCTTCAATTTGCTTTTGACATTCTAGGGAGAAAAATCTGTCCCTGGTAGTGGTGTCTTGGAAGAATTGAGTTAACTCAGCACTGGTTGGTTCCACTTGAAAGTTATTCCTTGGAAACGCCTAGAATTCTGTTCACATCATCCAACAGTTATAACAATCCTTCGTCTATTTGGTAGATCACCAATCAACTTATAATTCTCGAGAGTTGTAGAGTTGACGGCATATTAGAGTAGAGTCGAAGAGTGGTTGCACTTGAATAGGAACATCAGTCGGTTAGTGCAGTACTGACAAGACTTTTGTTGAGTCAGAAAGCGAATCCATTTCTTGAAACGATCAGAACAATCCTCGTAGTTTAGGTTAGCACAATAATTGGTCTCAGCAATCTCAAATTCTCCGGCCATTTTAGTAATTAAAAATTGAATTAAGCGAGAAATTTTCAAATAAAAGATTAATTTTCAATTATCGTCGCAAGTTCAATTAATAATTAAACTTGATTAATTAATTATTAATTCGAAATATAGAATAATCTCGAATTAAAAGTTAATTAATTCAAAATGGAGCTTAGTCCAAATAATCCAACTCAGCCAAACATCCCTTAAGTTCAAACACCACAACTCACAAATCAGCCAAACAGTCCCTAATTGAGAAAATCCCCAAATTAACCAAGAACCCTAATCCAAATCCTTTCAAATCAAGTTCGAAGGTCACACGATAACACAGTTATCGAACTCTAGTCAATCCAAGTACAAACACTCAGTCGAAGAGCTTTAAAGATCGACTAAACTTCGGCGAAAATCTGACTAAAATCCGGCAGAGTTTCGTTTAAACAAGGACGAAACGAGTACCAGCAAGCGTGAAATGCTGTAAAAACCAAACCCCAGCAAGTTTTTGATGATAAAACTTGAAAAACAATGAACGGAAATCGTGTATAGGAGAGGGCAGATGGAGAAATGAGTAGGATCAGCAAGACAATCAATTGTCTTGCACGATTGTCTTGTAGATATATATTACACGTACCAAGACAGTAAGACAACGGGAGAGTAGTCTCGATAGACAATTCAAAATTGTCTTGCCGGACCAAGTAAGTATAACAGACAAAAGGACTGTGTCAGTAAGACAATCTGATTGTCTTACTGATACGACAACTACTTCAGACAGACTCGGTAAGACAATGGATTGGTCTTGCCGAGTTGTTTAAAATCGGTGAAAAACCGGTTCAGCAAGACAATCTAATTGTCTTGCCGAGGCCTATGTGTAGACAAAACCATTGTCTCTTGCCGAAAAATCAAATAAAAATAATATTTTTGATTATATTAAAAGATAAAACATTTGGCAATTAAACTAAAAAAACTATAATAAAAACATAGTATATAATACACGAATATTTTGTAAATTTCAATTTAGTTAATATAACTATTTACGACTTTAACTTTAATTCAATAAAATGAATTAACTTAAAATCAATATTTATACTTAATTAATTTTGAAAAAATACAAAATAATTACAAATATTATCTAAATGCCTAGAGACATATTACAGGGAGTGTATGAGCATTTAGAAAATCATTTACTAATTTACAGGCATGCATATTAATTAGAATTAATATCAGATAAATACAGAAATCATATAAATCTATAAAATAGTATAATTATACAGAAATTCACAAAAATATACAAAAACATATAATGCATATGAAAAATATATACAAGAGAACTATGTCATATTTAAACATCCCTAACTCACAAACCAGCTTAGAGAAAGTGGTTACATCCAGTGGTTTCGTGAAGATGTCAGCAATTTGCTCAGTCGTGGGTACAAAATGTAACCCACTTGTACCATTTATTACATGTTCTCGATGAATGATACCTGATATCAATGTGCTTGGTTTCTTGAATGTTGAACCGGATTGTTGGAAATGGCTATGGCACTTGTATTATCACCAAAATATAGGAATTTTGTTTACTACAACACCCATAATCATTCAGTTGGTTCTTGATCCACAAGATCTGAGGCACAGCAGCTACCAGCCAGCTATATACTCAGCTTCAGCGTAAGGTAGACACAGGGTGCTGCTTCTTGCTATACCAGGAAAACCAAACCGACGTCCTAGAAATTGCGCTTCAGACGTACTCTTCCGTATCAATCCTGCATCCTGCATAATCAGAATCTGTATAGCGGGTTAAGTCAAAACCAGAGTATTCTTAGGGGGTACCAAATACCTAACCAGGTGTACCCCTTAAGTATCTAAAGATTCTTTTGACGGCTATCCGAGGAGAAATAGACTCTGGTTGAGTCAGAGCGTACATCAGTTCACTGTGAGCCAAGAAATCCTGAATAAGATGAAACTCCTTGGGGGCTTCATCTTGTCTAGGATGGCCGCATAGTTGTTGGTGACAAACTTCGCCCCATTGAACTCAAATGCTGTATCGACATAGTTTCTGAGAGAAAATGCGAGGTTAAGTGAGTGAATGTAAGGTGTTTGATGAAATGTGTAGGAGAAAATGAAGCAGAGTTTGAGAGAAGAGAGAGACAGTAAAATATCGTGTGTAAAAAGTGAAATTTTTTTTTCAAAGACGATATATATGTGTGTATACACGATGACTGACTCGTAATTGTAGTGGGACACGTGGCAAGTGTCTAACGGTAAAAAAATGGTATGGAGAGGTAAATGATACAGGCGTGTGAATCTGAATTAATGTGCAACAATTACCGAGAAAAACACAATATTCACCGTGTTTCTCCACTCAGGAATTCAAAGGATTTTGTACCGTTGACAATTAAATCTAATATTCTCGTGACCAAAAAATCATTTATTTTAAACTCCGACTTGAATCAGATGTTGACCATTTGACCGGAGTTTAAATAAATGGCAGATTATGAGACAAAACAGAGATTGTTCATAAAATTTTGTACTGATGAGAGATAGACATTGAAAGTCTGAATAACAATTTTTCCTCAAAGTCCTGCAAATGATTATTTGAATTTTATCAAAAAAAATCACTCAATGTCATAAAATTTGTTAATCACAAATGCGGAGTGAAAGGTGTGTGTTGACATGATTCCTTTATTGTCACAGAGATTGACAAATTTCTTAAAAAAACTTTAGAAAGAATCATGTTAGGCCGAATAAACTCACTATATAAGATAATATAGTGAACACAATCCAAGACAAACACAAGTATAAGAGAATAACTCAATAAACTCTTATTCACAAATCACAGTAGCTTACAAATAATCTCTTAGTGATTTATATCTTATCACTAAGAGCTGCTAGGTTACACGAATGATATTCAATTGATAACTCATCTAGAGTAAACCCTAAGCTGTGTTTATATACACAGTTACATGATATCTACTGATTGATTTATGTTAGGCCGAATAAACTCACTATATAAGATAATATAGTGAACCACATCAAGAATAAAACACCAGTATAAGAGAATAATTCAACTAAACTCTTATTCACAATTCACAGTAGCTTACAAATAATCTCTTAGTGATTTATAATTTATCACTAAGAGCTGCTAGGTTACACGAATGATACTCAATTGATAACTCATCTAGAGTAAACCCTAAGCTGTGTTTATATACACAGTTACATGATATCTACTGATTTGTTAGGTCCAGATATGATTGTAGAAGGGGGGGGTTGAATACAATCAGTACCAAATCGTCGCGGAAGTGAATCTGATTGAATATGATTTGTTAATCAGATTATAATTAATTAATATAACAATGTTTGAAGTCGTTATATAATTAATATGGTTCAGTTTTAATGTCCACTAAAGTTCGTAGAATAAATTCGACAGGGTATATTCTAGATTTAGTGATTAAAACAACCGGGTTATCAAAGCACAGAAAACTGTGGATATAACGAACAAGCAAGTTACTAACAACTTGAAAGCTTTACAAATGCTTTGAATACAAAGTGAATGAACACTTCAAATGAAGAAACCAAGCCATATTTATAGGCAAGGCTTTGTACATGCAAGACAATCACTAGACAAGACAATTACAAGCTAGCAAAGACAATTACAAGAAGGGTAAGACAATCTAGGCTTGGGCAAGACAATAAGGGGCAAGGGAAGACAATCTCAGATTGTCTACCAAGCTTCAACCAAGTCAGTAAGACAATCAAAAGGGAAGGGAAGACAATTCCTTTGTCAGAAAGACAAACACTACAAACGGCAAGACAATGGAGGATTGTCTTGCACACCTTAAGCATTCGGCAAGACAAGACAAACAGATTGTCTTGCTGGAAGTGTGTCTCTCGGCAAGACAAGACAAACAGATTGTCTTGCAGACTTACACATGCCTTCGGCAAGACAATCTTCAAGGATTGTCTTGCACACCATTGAAATGAATCGGCAAGACAATTAGAGATTGTCTTGCTGATTCAATCAAGGCTAATGCAGACAATGAAGAATTGTCTTGGAAGCATGATGAATCCACTCGGCAAGACAATCCAGAATTGTCTTGCTGAGGTGATTTTTGTGATTAATAAAGAAATAAAATGGTATATTAAATAGAAAATTATTCACTTAATTAATTTAATCATATAAATTCATAAATTAAATTAATTCGAGAGTGAATTAATTTAATAATAAATTACATAATTAATATAATTATTTGAGAAGTGAAATAATAGTCTATTAAAATATTTAATCACACAATCTTCAGTAGAACAACTTCCGGTCTTCTTTAAACTTGAATAATTTCTTCTTGATTTGTCGAACGAGCGAACTACCACTTCTGCTTGACTTCAAATATTTAATTTGGATAACTGATACATAGATGTACTGTCTGGTTCATCTGTATCTAGTTAAATCAAATATTCTTCGTCAAATAAACAATAAGAATTTGGTTAGTTCGTCGAGTCTTCGTCTTGTACGTACATCTTCATTAAATGGAATCTTCTGATGAAATAAAGTATAGAAACTTTATGTCTTCTGAATTCCTGGACGTGCCACAAAAGATTATTTGTGCACTGAGGCTTGAACATATTAATGAACTTCTTTCAGTGGCGTGCAGCAGCATCCTGGAACTTATCTGACATATGATTTCCATAAATCATTTGACGTTCTTCGTACTGATTCCGATGACTTGCTATTTACTGAGCTTTCTTATCTGAGTTGAGTTGTACCTCTTTAAATACAAATAGGCTGAACATATGCCTTTCAATCTCCCCCTATTTGTTTGTTAACATAACATGCAAATTTCCTAGAGGATAACTCAACTAACAGATAAGACAAAGATTTAAACAATAGAATGTAAATAGCAAAAGTTTATGGCTTGCATTAAACATTAAACCATGATCACAAATAGATTACAAAAGGATGTTCCTTGAACATATCTAACAAATATCCTAATCAATCTATTCACTCAGAATGAGTGACTTCTCCTTCTTCAGCATCAGAATAGTGAATAATTGGAGTAGAAGGCTCATTCTGAGTAGGCTCTTCAGCTGCAGTGGATTCTCCACGCTTCTTTCTTTCACGAGCCAGAGCTAGCTGGTGAAGAACTTCCAGATCCACAGGGTCTTCACGGAAGTCAGATGGCTGAGATTTTGTTACACCCTTCATCCTCCGAAAGTATTGAGAAATGTTTCTTCGAGTGCAGTAGGATGAGATTACATCATCAGCATCAGACTTGGCTTTAGATGCGAAGCCCTTGGTCCTTAGTAAGGTGGATGCTAGAGCCAGACGTTTGGCAGGGTACTTTGGCAAAGCCTCTTCATTTAAATAGACAGTGCAGAGGATTTCCAAGTGAACAAACTTGACACAGTAAGGGTTCTTAACAACCTGAGGACTGTTGAAAACAGCACAATCCAACAGTTTGTCACGAAGAAGTTCATTCAAGTTTGAGCAACGCTTGACTTTGTTGCGAAGTACCCAGAGCTCAGATACGGAGAATGATTTGAGAAATTCGACAGATAGTCTGAATGAACCATTTCTCCGTGTGTAGACAATCAGCTCCCATTCTTCTAGCAGTCCCCTAACAGCAGTAGTTACATATTCCAGTTCTAAGGCAAAGGCATGCATAAACACATCCTCATCAGGGTTCACCTCTCGAAGGTCATATATCAGAGATAAGAACTTCTTATCATCGAAAGTTTCCCTTTGAGGTCCATTGAATATTCTCCTAGCAATGTCCCAGCCTTTTCCTTCTTTTCTTTTAATTTCAAGATTCTTCTGCTTGATCGCAGCATCATAGATTTTTTGCTTTTCAATCTTGATTTGTTCCTCTGTGATCAACTTGTCTTCCAGAAGTTTCTGATAATCACGAAGCTTACGCTTCCTGGCTTCATTTTCTGCTTTGAACTTCCTGACATTCTCCTCGTGTTCAGGATCAACAGGTTCTTCCTGAAACAAATAGCTTTCATCAAATTTACCTTCTTCTTCAGCCTGACGATAGGTAGCATCGAATACGTCATCATCATCCATGTCTTTGGGATAATCATCATAATTGTCAGTGTTGAAGACATTTTCAGATTGATGTAGTGGTTCTTTGCCTTTAGACCTTTTATAGCTTTTATCAGCTTCAGAAGTTTCTTTGCCACTTGCTCTTTCTCCACCCTTATCACTCCTGTCAGCATCATCCTTATTACTCCTATCACCAGCATTGCTGTGATCATCTTTGTCCTTATCTTCCTTATCCTTCTCCCCCTTAGTTGAGGGATCCTCTGGAGTGGACTGAGCTGTTGACGGATTAAGCTTTAAGTGATGAATAACTTGAGCCAGAGTTTGCTCCAAGTTTCCAAGCTTTGTCAGACAGAGCTCCTGAGATTGATCAAACTTGTCCATCCTAGAATGAATACCCTTGACATGAGCATCTAATTCCTGTTTGAGAGAAGAATATGAAGGATCAACAACTTTTTCCTGTAGAGTCACCAACTCTTCACTTCTGAATCTGGCATTCTCAGCATTCAACCTTGAAATCTCAGCTTTCATAGCAGCCAATTGTTCCTGTAACAGATCAGTGTTGGTGTGTGCACTCACCTCACGAACACTCAAAGATTTATCACTATCCTCTCGTGCATGTGTTTCGCTCGGTGTTTGCCTGATTTCACTCGTGTTTGTCACACCGTCACCAGTACCTGTATAGACAACCATAGTACCATAAGATGGAACTGTAGGTTGTGAAGGAACAAATTGTCCTTCAGATGCCTGTGAAGGCGGATGTACTTGCAGGTTGCCAAGTATAGCCTGATCCAAAAAGAAAGATTGATCAGAAAGTTTTTCATATGACATTTTTTGAATATCTGTGCTCTCTCTAAGTGAAGAATCAAAAGACAAAGGTTCAACTAGCGTGAGTGCTAGTTGCGTGCTTGACTCTTTACAGGATACCGCGGTCGGAAGGCCAATTTCAATAAATGCATTCTGTGGAGAGAATGAATCTAGAGACTGTATATTTACCATGTCAGTGTCCAAATCCTTTTGGGAGGAAATGGATGCGGCTGCAGTTGTCTCCGGTTCTGCCACCCTTTGCTTCTTATGAGACAGAGCTGCGGGTTCTCTCAGAATTGCACTACCACTCCGTTTCCGGGCTACCTTTCGAACAACTGGTGTTTGAGTAGTGTCGGTTGATGTGTTTGACGAAGAATCAGTTGTTGAAACGAAAACGTCAGCTTGGTTATGAACCTGGGTGTTGACAGGTTCAATGCTGGGAGTCTGGAAATCAAATCCAATATCACAATCAAAATCTGCAATATCAATATTAAAGGTATCAGTGAGATTAGAAAGTACCTGAGCTACCTGTAAATCTGTCCTGAAGTCCTGTAGCTCTGGATTGATAGCAGAATCAGCAGGCAGAGGCTGAGAGGTGGATTGTGGTGGAGGAATGGTATGTGGATGTGTAGGTGAAGGTATTGGTTCAGATTGAGAGGGAAGAATGGAGGCTTGTTGGTCTGGGAAGAAGTTGTATTGTGGAGGAGATTGGTGTTGAGAATTGTATGATGATTGGTGAGGTGATTGTTGTGGAGAATTATAAGGAGGGTTGTAGGGAGAGTAATGTGAGGATTGGCTGGATGATTGATAATCTTGTAGAAGTTGAAGTGGTTGGAAGTTGTGAGGAGGAGATTGTTCCTGAGGTTGGTTATCTTGAAGTTCAGGTTGATCCGGTTGATATTGTTGTTGTTGTAGTGGCTGAGGAACTTGGACAGGTTGAAGGGGAACATTAAACTGTTCCAACATGTAAGGAGTCACAACAAGAGGCACATTCTCATGCTTCTTTTGATTAGCAAGTCTTGATTGAATCTTGGTGCAAGTTCTTAGAATGGGCACCACTGCAGAATCAACGTACATTGCTCTATCAGCATCATTCATCTTGTCACTTAAGAATAGCATTAAGAACCTTGGAAAGTGACACTCCACTTTGTCATTTTCATGAATGGATCTCTGAGAGACAGAACCCATTTTTCTGATAATCTCCTTTAGTAATATCTTCCCGAAGTTAATTCGACGATTGTAAGCCACGGAGAATCCAAAGATTTGTAGCATGGAAGATATATTGTGAAAATTCTGCCTCGTAGTTGGAGCAAATACCTTTGCCAAAGTATCGAAGAAGACATCCCATTCAGCCTTCAATTTGCTTTTAGACATTCTAGGGAGAAAAATCTGTCCCTGGTAGTGGATGTCTTGGAAGAATTGAGTTAACTCAGCACTGGTTGGTTCCACTTGAAAGTTATTCCTTGGAAACCCTAGAATTCTGTTCACATCATCAACAGTTATAACAATCCTTCGTCTATTTGGTAGATCACCAATCAACTTATAATTCTCGAGAGTTGTAGAGTTGACGGCATTAGAGTAGAAGTCGAAGAGTGGTTGCACTTGAATAGGAACATCAGCGGTTAGTGCAGTACTGACAAGACTTTGTTGAGTCAGAAAGCGAATCCATTTCTTGAAACGATCAGAACAATCCTCGTAGTTTAGGTTAGCACAATAATTGGTCTCAGCAATCTCAAATTCTCCGGCCATTTTTAGTAATTAAAAATTGAATTAAGCGAGAAATTTTCAAATAAAAGATTAATTTTCAATTATCTCGCAAAGTTCAATTAATAATTAAACTTGATTAATTAATTATTAATTCGAAATATTAGAATAATCTCGAATTAAAAGTTAATTAATTAAAATGGAGCTTAGTCAAATAATCCAACTCAGCCAAACACTCCCTTAAGTTCAAACACCACAAACTCACAAAATCAGCCAAACAGTCCCTAATTGAGAAAATCCCCAAATTAACCAAGAACCCTAACTCCAAATCCTTTCAAATCAGTTCGAAGGTCACACGAATAACACAGATTAATCGAACTCTAGTCAATCCACAGTACAAACTCAGTCGAAGAGCTTTAAAAATCGACTAAACTTCGGCGAAAATCTGACTAAAATCCGGCAGAGTTTCGTTTAAACAAGGACGAAATCGAGTAACCAGCAAGCGTGAAAGCTTGTAAAAACCAAACCCAGCAAGTTTTTGATGATAAAACTTGAAAAACAATGAACGGAAATCGTGTATAGGAGAGGGCAGATGGAGAAGATGAAGTAGGATCAGCAAGACAATCGAATTGTCTTGCACGATTGTCTTGTAGATATATATATACACGTACGCAGTAAGACAACGGGAGAGTAGTCTCGATAAGACAATTCAAAATTGTCTTGCCGAGACCAAGTATAACAGACAAAAGGCTGTGTCAGTAAGACAATCTGATTGTCTTACTGATACGACAACTGACTTAAGACAGACTCGGTAAGACAATGGGATTGTCTTGCCGAGTTGTTTGAAAATCGGTGAAAAACCGGTTCAGCAAGACAATCTAATTGTCTTGCCGAGCCTAATTGTAGACAAAACCATTGTCTTGCCGAAAATCAAATAAAAATAATAGGATTTTTGATTATATTAAAAGATAAAACATTTTGCAATTAAACTAAAAAAACTATAATAAAAACAATAGTATATAATACACGAATATTTTGTAAATTTCAACTTTAGTTAAATATAACTATTTACGACTTTAACTTTAATTCAATAAAATGAATTAACTTAAAATCAAATATTTATACTTAATTAATTTTGAAAAATACAAAATAATTACAAATAATTATCTAAATGCCTAGAGAATATTACAGGGGAGTGTATGAGCATTTAGAAAATCATTTACTAATTTACAGGCATGCATAATTAATTAGAATAATATCAGATAATATACAGAAAATCATATAAAATCTAATAAAATAGATATAATTATACAGAAAATTCACAAAAATATACAAAAACATATAATGCATATGAAAAATATATACAAGAGAACTATGTCATATTTAACATCCCTAACTCACAAACCAGCTTAGAGAAAGTGGATTCATCCAGTGGTTTCGTGAAGATGTCAGCAATTTGCTCAGTCGTGGGTACAAAATGTAACACCACTGTACCATTTATGACATGTTCTCGAATGAAATGATACCTGATATCAATGTGCTTGGTTCTTGAATGTTGAACCGGATTGTTGGAAATGGCTATGGCACTTGTATTATCACAAAATATAGGAATTTTGTTTACTACAACACCATAATCATTCAGTTGGTTCTTGATCCACAAGATCTGAGCACAGCAGCTACCAGCAGCTATATACTCAGCTTCAGCAGTAGAGGTAGACACAGAGTGCTGCTTCTTGCTATACCAGGAAACCAACCGACGTCCTAGAAATTGACAGCTTCCAGACGTACTCTTCCTATCAATCCTGCATCCTGCATAATCAGAATCTGTATAGCCGGTTAAGTCAAAACCAGTATTCTTAGGGTACCAAATACCTAAACCAGGTGTACCCTTAAGATATCTAAAGATTCTTTTGACGGCTATAAGATGTGATTCTTTAGGATCAGCTTGGAACCTAGCACACAAACATGTTGCAAACATGATATCTGGTCTACTTGCAGTAAGATAAAGTAGAGAGCCAATCATACCACGATAGCTTGTGATATCAACTTTCTTACCAGATTTATCCTGGTCAAGCTTTGTGGCAGTGGCCATGGGTGTCTTTGCCGGTGAAGAGTCTTCTAGATTGAACTTCCGAAGAAGATCTCTGACATACTTGGATTGGCAAATGAATATTCCATCTTCCTTTTGGCTTACTTGAAGACCAAGAAAGTAGGACAGCTCACCCATCATACTCATCTCATAGTTACTCTGCATCAACTTAGCAAATCTCTTGCACAAGTTATCGTTAGTAGAACCAAATATAATATCATCAACATATATTTGTACAAATATCATATCTTTATCATGCAATTTGTAAAAGAGAGTTTTGTCTATGACACCTCTAGTAAAGTTGTTTTCTATTAAAAACTCAGAGAGAGTGTCATACCATGTCCTTGGTGACTGCTTGAGTCCATAGACAGCTTTGAATAGGAAGTATACAAAATCAGCAAACTCTGGATTTTCAAAGCCAGGGGGCTGTTCCAGATATACTTCTTCTTCTAGCTTTCCATTCAGAAATGCACTTTTCACATCCATTTGATATACCTTGAAGTTGGAGTGTGCAGCAAATGCAAGAAATATTCTGATGGCTTCAAGACGAGCAACTGGAGCATAGGTTTCATCGTAATCAATTCCTTCTTCCTGAGAATAACCTTTTGCAACCAGTCTGGCTTTGTTTCTTACAACAATGCCATCACCATCTAACTTGTTACGGAAGACCCATCTAGCTCCAATGGTAGATTTTCCTTTTGGTCTTGGAACCAGGGCCCAGACTTCTTGTCTCTCAAATTGATTGAGTTCTTCTTGCATGGCAAGAACCCAATCAGGATCAGCAAGTGCTTCTTCTATTTTCTTTGGTTCTAGTTGAGATAGAAACCCAGAGAATAGACATTCATTTGTCGTAGCACTTCTAGTCCTTACACCAACATCAGGATCACCAATAATCAAATCAAAGGGATGATCTCTGCTCCAAATCCTTTCCCTTGGAAGTTGTGTCCTTGATGATTCAGCAGTATTATCATTAAGCTGAAATGTGTGACTAGTTGATCCATCAGCTCCCCCTGAGTTGTTGCCAGGTTGACTTGATGATCCACCACTGGCATCAGTGGAATCTCCAGCATTATTGCTATTTCCTCCACCATTGCCTGGATCATCATCATTGTTGTCATCTCCTGTTGCAACCTCAGGTGGAACATCATCATCTGAATCAGAATCTGGATAGTTGTCAAACTTCAGAGATTCAGATGAATCAGCAGATTGTATACTTGGAAGTTTAGTGTCATCAAATGTAACATTGACACTAACTTTCACTGACAGAGTATCAATTATAAAAACTCTATAAGCATTATTTGTATAACCAACAAAAATTGCTTCAGAAGCCTTTGGTTCAAACTTGTTCAAGTTCTCTTCACCATCCTTGAGAACAAAACACTTGGCTCCAAAGACATGAAGATGTTTAACATATGGTTTCTTGTCTTTATACAAATGAAATGGAGTTTTCATATGATCCTTGTTGATCAAAGTCCTATTCTGGGTATAACAAGCAGTGGCCACAGCTTCAGCCCAAAAGTACAGTGGAAGCTTTGATTCAGCAATCATAGTCCTTGCAGCTTCAATCAGTGTACGATTCTTTCTTTCGACGACTCCATTCTGCTGAGGAGTCCTTGGTGCTGAATACTGCCTTCTAATTCCCTTTTCAGAGTAAAAGTTGATTAGAGTTTGATTCTTAAACTCAGTTCCATTGTCTGATCTTACAGCTTTTACAGGAACACCTTTTTCCAACTCAACCAACTTGATATGATCAATTACTGTCAGGGGAGTTTCATCCTTGGAAGAGAGGAAGTAAACCCAAGTAAATTTCGAGAAGTCATCCACAATGACTAAGGCATATCTTCCTCCATCAATAGATGCAACATTCACGGGGCCAAACAAATCCATATGCAACAAATGAAGTGGATCTGTAATGGTATTGATGGTTTTGCCTTTGTGAGATGCTCTCTTCGCTTTTCCTTTCTGACAAGCTTCACAAAGATCATCAGTTGAGAATTCCAGGGAAGGCAACCCTCTCACTAGATCTCTCTTGACTAGAGAGTTCATGGTTTTGAAGTTGAGGTGTGAGAGCTTCTTATGCCATAACCAACTATCTTCAGCAGACGCTTTGGCGTAGAAACAGTGAACTTCGTTTCCTGGTCCTGAAGACAAATCAGCTACGAATATATTGCCTTTCCTTATGCCACATAGTGAAGGACGCTTATCCTTGATATGTTTGATGATACATATCTCCTTTTCAAAATGAACATAATAACCTTTGTCACAGAATTGACTGACACTCAGGAGATTATGTCGAAGTCCTTCAACTATTGCAATATCTTCTATGATGATCCTCCCAATTTTGTACTTGCCATATCCCACAGTACGACCTTTGCTATTATCAGCAAAACTGACTGTAGGGCCAGCTCCTTCTCTTATGTCCTCCAGCAGGGATTTGTTGCCAGTCATGTGCATTGACGCTCCACTGTCAAGCACCCAGGTAACACGAACAACTCCACTGGCACCCTGCAAAAGACAACTTGATTAGACAGTCTTTGGGACCCACACTTGATTGGGTCCGGCAGTCTTAAAGAACTGATTTCTATCAGGTAATACAACAGAGCCTCTTGGACTGATACTTGGTTCAGATTTGACTGAACTTACTTCCTTAACAACAGCCTTATAAACCTTGGTTTTAGGCTTTGGAACATAAGTCTCCTTTCTCTTGTGAGAAGGACTAGCAGTCTTTGATCTAGCATGCTTGTTGTTTGTGTGTTGTCTAGGTGATGTGTTTTCATTTTTAGCATGCAAATTTTTAAAATAAGCAGACATCAAATTGAAAGCACAAGTCATACAATTATCAACACTACAAGATTTATGACATGCATCAAAAGCAGGAGCAACAGAAGTATCAGTCACAGTAGTAGGAACATCAATAGATTCTACTCTAACCTTATTATCAGATTTAAAGTTCTCAGTAGAATGACATCTATTGTTCTTGTTCTTACTATTAACAAAATTATTGGGCTTGTTGAATTTAGTTCTCTCAGAGTTGACACCTAAACCAGCTTTAGGCAACCTAACATTGCCTTTCACTTTAATTGGTTTCAGGTTTGTCAGAATCTCATCTCTCATCTCATTACTCTCTTTCATTTTAAGGTCTTCCTGTTTTAGTTCATATCTAATGACAACAGGAGTCTCTAAAAGAGGTTCAGCTTCTGAGGTTTTAAACAAAGGTTTAAGGGAATCTTTCAAAACAAAAGGAATCCCTCTCTCTTCAGCACTCTTCTTAAAAGGAGTAATGTTACTAGCCTTACCTACAGATTTGTTATAGTCAAAGCCTATTCCAACAGTTCTCTTGATCTCTTGTTTATCATTGAGTTCTTTGACTATCAAGGAGGCATCCTTAAAGGCTTTCTAAGACTAAAGTATCAATTTTAAGATTAGCAGCTTTCATCCTTTTAATAGCATCATCTCTTTCAAGTCCTAATTGCATAAACAGTTTAGGGCATGTAGGATCTACCTGAAAGCTTCCAGCAGGAGGAGGTGAAGATGATCCAGTAGTAGCCATGAAAGCAACATTCCCTAGCTGCTCCTCTTCATCACTATCTGTATCATCCCAGCTTTTGCCTTCTGCCAGATAAGACTTGCTTTTGAAACCTTGACTTCCAGAAGTACCATGATGCTTTCTAACCAGTGCATCATACTTCTGCTTCAGCTCATCATACGAATCTTTTCTTTTTCCTTGAACCTTGGGCTGTTTGCATTCAGTTGCAAAGTGTCCAGGTTCACCACAATTGAAGCATTTGAACTTGCTTCTGTCCACCATCCCAGTTTTATATCCTCCTTTACTTGTAGAAGATGAATAGCCTCCCTTCTGAAACTTACTAACAGTAGGTTTGTATTTATAGGAAGGGTTCTTCCGGAATCTCATGTTTCCAAACTTCTTGGCAAACAGTGATAGAGATTGATCTTCTAACTGTTCCAGCTCTTCCATTGTATAGAACTCTTCATCACCACTGGTAGAAGCAGTCTGACCCATCTCAGGTACAACAAATTCCTGAGTAGTCTCAGAAGGAACAACAACATCCTTCTTCTTTTCTTCCAGTACAGGTGACTCAACAACTAGAGCTCTCGAATGGTTCTGTGTTTTACCCCAGCCATATCTCTGTTTACTCTGAACTTGCTCCAGTTCATAAGTTTTCAAAACTCCGTAGAGTCTTTCCAGAGAAATCTCATTCAGGTCTCTGCTTTCCCTGATGGCAGTGATTCTGTGTTCCAGATGTTCAGGAAGGGTTAAGAGAAACTTCATGTTGACCTCTTTCTTGTCGTAGAATTTCCCATTCAGATTTAAATTATTTATCAAATTATTAAGTCTGATAAATACTTCTGAAATCCCTTCACCGGGATGAGAACCAAACTGTTCATACTGGGCCATCAGTATCTCTTTCTTGTTTTCCCTAACTTCCTCTGAGCCTTCATTGATAATCTCTAATGTATCCCAGATTTGCTTGGCGTTCGTACAATTTACAACAGCATTGTACATTACTGGGTTTAGAGATTCAACCAAGATTAGTTGAAGAGCATCATCTAAGTTCATCTGATCACTCTCTTCGTCTGTGTACTCAGAAAGTTCTTTCGGAATGACCTGATGAGGTATCAACACACCATCCTCTTCGTGTGCTAATATGACCTTCATCGGAGTAGTAACACCTTTGTCTAAAATCCCGATGTATTTTCTGTTCGCAGTTCGGAGGAATAAGAACATATGCCTTTTCCATAGGCCAAAGTGTTCCTGGCTGAACGGTGGGATTTTAATGCTACTGATCTTTTGCGTACTCATTTTTTAGGAATTTAAAGTGAATAGTGTTTGGAGAGATTTAGATTTTTGAAAGAAAAATATTTTTAATCAAAATTAATTTTTGGAATAAAATTAATTCGAATAAAAAATATTTGGACGTTACAGAGTGTGTATAGGATCTGATACGGAAAAATGGTATCAACCGCTCTGATGCCAATTGTTAGGTCCAGATATGATTGTAGAAGGGGGGGGTTGAATACAATCAGTACCAAATCGTCGCGGAAGTGAATCTGATTGAATATGATTTGTTAATCAGATTATAATTAATTAATATAACAATGTTTGAAGTCGTTATATAATTAATATGGTTCAGTTTTAATGTCCACTAAAGTTCGTAGAATAAATTCGACAGGGTATATTCTAGATTTAGTGATTAAAACAACCGGGTTATCAAAGCACAGAAAACTGTGGATATAACGAACAAGCAAGTTACTAACAACTTGAAAGCTTTACAAATGCTTTGAATACAAAGTGAATGAACACTTTCAAATGAAGAAACCAAGCCATATTTATAGGCAAGGCTTTGTACATGCAAGACAATCACTAGACAAGACAATTACAAGCTAGCAAAGACAATTACAAGAAGGGTAAGACAATCTAGGCTTGGGCAAGACAATAAGGGGCAAGGGAAGACAATCTCAGATTGTCTACCAAGCTTCAACCAAGTCAGTAAGACAATCAAAAGGGAAGGGAAGACAATTCCTTTGTCAGAAAGACAAACACTACAAACGGCAAGACAATGGAGGATTGTCTTGCACACCTTAAGCATTCGGCAAGACAAGACAAACAGATTGTCTTGCTGGAAGTGTGTCTCTCGGCAAGACAAGACAAACAGATTGTCTTGCAGACTTACACATGCCTTCGGCAAGACAATCTTCAAGGATTGTCTTGCACACCATTGAAATGAATCGGCAAGACAATTAGAGATTGTCTTGCTGATTCAATCAAGGCTAATGCAGACAATGAAGAATTGTCTTGGAAGCATGATGAATCCACTCGGCAAGACAATCCAGAATTGTCTTGCTGAGGTGATTTTTGTGATTAAATAAAGAAATAAAATGGTATATTAAAATAGAAAATTATTCACTTAATTAATTTAATCATATAAATTCATAAATTAAATTAATTCGAGAGTGAATTAATTTAATAAATAAATTACATAATTAATATAATTATTTGAGAAGTGAAATAATAGTCTATTAAAATATTTAATCACACAATCTTCAGTAGAACAACTTCCGGTCTTCTTTAAACTTGAATAATTTCTTCTTGATTTGTCGAACGAGCGAACTACCACTTCTGCTTGACTTCAAATATTTAATTTGGATAACTGATACATAGATGTACTGTCTGGTTCATCTGTATCTAGTTAAATCAAATATTCTTCGTCAAATAAACAATAAGAATTTGGTTAGTTCGTCGAGTCTTCGTCTTGTACGTACATCTTCATTAAATGGAATCTTCTGATGAAATAAAGTATAGAAACTTTATGTCTTCTGAATTCCTGGACGTGCCACAAAAGATTATTTGTGCACTGAGGCTTGAACATATTAATGAACTTCTTTCAGTGGCGTGCAGCAGCATCCTGGAACTTATCTGACATATGATTTCCATAAATCATTTGACGTTCTTCGTACTGATTCCGATGACTTGCTATTTACTGAGCTTTCTTATCTGAGTTGAGTTGTACCTCTTTAAATACAAATAGGCTGAACATATGCCTTTCATGATTGATTTATAAATATCTTCTTCCTAAAATAATCTAATCAGTAGATATCCTTCTGCTGTCCTGATCTGTACAATCTCTCTTGATATTTATCTTCCTTATTTAGTCAGATATGCTCCTGAAAATCAGCCGCCTGCAAACTCTGATCATCGCTTAAACTCTGATCCAGCTGGCAGTCGCTAAACTCTGATTTCCAGCTAAACTCTGATATTTGCTTCTGCACACTAAACAAGTTAGATACCTGTGACATCATCAAATATGTAACAATCTCCCCCAACTTGTACATTAGACAGAATGAACAAGTTCTATATATTTACTGATGATGTCAAAAACAATCAAGGACAAATGCAAGAAATAATTAATCTGCATAAATGAATCATAACTTACAGATTGAGCAGAACTAATTACAACTTACAGTACATATCAGAACTTAGTCAGCCAATCAGTCTATACCCATAGCTCTCCTTAACAAACTTGGTAATCAGATCTTCTTCAATTTGTTTCAGAGTTTGTATCATTTGAGCTTTGACAGTCTTCAATTCTTCATCTTCATCTCCTGTCTGGTATATGGCTGATCTCAAAGCATTAGCTTTGCTTCTCTTCATTGCTTCTCCAAGCTGAATGACTCTAGGCCTGTCTGCTTCATTATTATAACCCAAGATTCTGGTGTTTGCAATAGTCTCCATCACAGAGCTATTCTTCTCCATGCTGATCTCAGAACCATCATCTTGAGCTATTTGTGGAATGTATTCTTCATCAGACTTTATTCCATAGAATCTTCTCTTTTCACTAATTGTTTTCTTCATCAGATCTGACCATCTCTGAGTTGCTTCATTCTTGATCTCTAACATATAGTGAAAATGTTCCAGCTCTCTCAGAGATTTCAGCAATAAATCAGCTTCTGATATTCTATACACTCTGCCAGATTCTAGAAATATAGCAATCTTTTCTTTATCTTCTGGCCCATCATGAGTGTCCATCAGAATCTGTACTGACTCAACTTTGTCAAGATCCTTCTGTGTAACAGCTTCTCCTACTTTTTCAGTCAGAGGATAAGGATCTCTGAAAGTAGTTGCTGAACCTGTTTGAATCTTTTCTTTTCTGTGACCAAGACCAGTTGTGTCATAAGCTTCTTTCCCTCTGGTACCATGAGTTCTTACTCTGGTGAGCATTGAGCTTTCCTTGTACAAGTTTGTACCAAGACTCCCATATAAACTCTTTTTCTTCTTCTGATCTTGAGTCTTCTCAGAATTTAATTTTAACCAAGAGGCTTTAGTATCTTCAACTTTCTCTTCTTCAACTGAAACTTTAACTTGAGCATTGTCAGAGGTTAAAGTTATATCAGATATTGACTTGCTTTCACCTCTTCTTCTTCTCATTAATCCAGCTTCTCTTTCTATAACTTGATCAGATACATCAGTAATTATATTTGCATTTCTGCTCAGCTCTAACATCCTCTTAGAAGGAATCTCTGATGCTATCTTGATCATTGACTTCTTTATTACAGGAGTAGCTGAAGGAACTCCATCAACAGGTTTCTTTCCTTTGTCTGCTATATCAGATTCAGATTGAGTCTGAGATCTAGTTCTTGGTCTGTTGATATCAGTGTAGTTTACTTCACTGATTACTATTCCCTTTTTCTTTGGAATTTCCTGCTTCTGAGAGGAATCAGTAATCTGTCTTTGCTCATCAGATTTTGTCTTGCTGATCTTCTTCTTCTCAGCAGCCAATCTTTCTTCTTCCAGTCTGATGGCCTCAATATCCACTCCTGGATTTTCTTTTTCAAAGATTTTTCTTGCCATAGCTTCATCAATTGCTTGCAAGGAAGGAGATTTATAAAAGAGAGTAGTTTCTTTGCCTCTGAACTTCAGAGTTTGACAAAATCTCTGAGACTCAGGGTCTCCAGCTTCAATCAGCTTTTCAGCTTCAGCAACCAAGTTTTCTTTCTTCTTTTCCACTTCAGAGTTCACAAGATCAATTTCTTTGGATAATGCATCTGAATCTCTGACTGCTTTGGTTATGTTCTGAGCTTGAGTTACAACAGTCAGTTCCATTGATCTGTGTTTTTGAGATTCTCTGGGTGGTCTCTCAGAGCTTGCTGCTTCTCTACTGTTCTTCTTTGTTTCTTTACTTTGCAGCAGCTTCAGCTTCTGCTGTTTGTTTATTTCCCCTTTTTCTGCCTCATCATCATCTGGCTTTTTCCTTTTTAATTGCTGATCAGGTTTGCATTTGTCTTTGGATGTTTTCTCCCCCTTTTTGACATCAGCAGAGGTGAGAACCTGTACCAGCTGTGCCACAGAAGTACTCAAATCTGCCAGAGTATAATTCATTGAAGCCTGAGTGGCTTCAATAGAGGTAAGCCTATCTTCCACAGAAGGTGATGTGGTTCTGCACATCCTGTGATTATATGACAAGTGACAAATTTTCCTTCTAGCAGGCTCAGAAAATGGAATTGGAGAGCTTGGAACTGCAGGTGCTGTAAATGGAGTGGATTCCCTAACTGGTGACAGTATCTTAACTGGGGAATCAACCCTTTCTGGTGAATTTTCTCTGACTGGCTCAGAGATTATAGGAGTTGATGTGACTTCTGTTCCTTCATCATCATCAATGTCTGCAAGACAAATACTCAGAGTATGTGACTCTAGAGCTTCAGTAGCTGCATCAGAGTTTGCAGCTTCAGTAATCTCCTGAGCAGGAGCTGCAACAAGAACTTCAGGTTGAAGCAGAGAATCCTGAATCATTTGCAAAACCAACTCTATCTGTGCATCTTCTGATTGATTGGGGACAGCAGGAACTGTTTCTGACACAAGAATATCAGCTGCTAATTTCTCTTCAACAGATTTTGCCCCTTCAGATTGATCATTGTGATCAGGGGTTGACTCTGACATTTGTTGGTCAGCTGCAGCAATATCAAGTGGCACTGCAGAGATAGGTTCTATCAACAATGGTTCTGCAGATTGATCAGAGAATGGAATCAAAGGATGTTTAGGATCGTCTGATTGTGGTGGTTCCACAGTCAGATCAGTAACAGAGGTTGCCTTTATTTTCTTTCTCAGTTTCTTTGCTGGTGGAGGCGGAGGAATGTCTTCTTCTGATTCAGAATCTGAAATCTTCTGAAGGAATCGTCTTTTCCTGGGAGGAGGTGATGGCTGTTTGGATGGGGATCTAGAAGACCTCAGTACTCTTTTTGGTGAAGATATTACAACTGGTCCTTGTTGAGAAGAACCAGAGATTGGTTTGGGATCAGCAGTTGGTGTTGGGTTATGAACTGGAGATGGAGGCTGTGGGATATTATCATCAGAGAATAAGGCTCCATACTTGTCTGGTAAAGCTAACTTCAGCTTATCCTGTACAGTCACAGGAATAGCAAATACAGGTGCAGCATTCTTTTTACTATCCTTTTTAATCAGATCAGTAAAAGCTCTTTTGGTGATTTTAAAAGGGAGTTCATTGCCATCTTCAGGAAGAGGCACATCAGGGAAGCAGTAAGAAAATATAAGCTGACAAAATCTTGAGTAGTAGACAATATTCATATTTTCTTTTCTCCTATCACCAATAAATCTCAAGATAGAAGTGGCAATATCAAATTTGAGATTGTGAATTAGAAAATACCCAATTTGCTGGCTGAAGATGGGAATGGCATCAAAGTTGCTACATTTGTTGCCGAAAGCCCTGGTGATGCAATCATAAAAGAAGCTCCACTCCTTGCAAAGATGTGGACGCTTAAGTTCCCCCATTTTGTCTGTGCTTGCTGTGTACCCAAGAAAAATCATCATGTCCCTCAGAGTTTGAGTAGGGACTGATGAATCAAACTTTTTCTCTTCAGGAAGATGAAGAGCCTTCCTGATAGTTGCAGGTGAGATAGCATATTCTTGACCTTCATAATTGCAGGTCAGAGATGGACAACCATTTTCACCTCCATCATCGTAGTTTGCTGATCTCCAGAGGGTGAGAACTTGAGAAGGAGAGATTAACTCTGGCTCAGTCAGAGCATACATCAGCTCACTGTGCGCCAGGAAATCTTGAATAAGATGAAACTCCTTGGGTGCTTCATCGTTATCCAGAATGGCTGAGTAGTTATTGGTGACAAACTTTGCTCCATTGAACTCGAAGGCAGTGGTCGACATGATTTCTGAAAAGAAAATGAGAGTTTGAAGTTATGCAGGTATGGTGTTTGACAAAATGTTTGAGAGAAAATGAGAAGAGGGTTTGAGAGAGAGAGAGAGTAAAATACGTGTGTGAAAAGTGAAGAGAGAAAATTCAAAATCGATATATATACGATTGTATATACGAAACTTTGATTTTCCCGTTAGTGGGGCACGTGGCAAAAGCTGAACGGTAAAAAAACTTGGTAGTGGAGAAGTAATAATTAGTGGCGTGTGAATCTGAACAAACATGCACCATTTACCAATAAAACACCATTATTTACCGTGTTTTTCTCCACTCAGGAATTCAAATGGTTTTTCTACCGTTTGATAATAAAAACTAATATTATCTGACCAAAATATTTATTTTAACTTGGACTTCGATCAGAGACTGACCATTGACCAGAGTTTAAATAAATGACTTATAAATTTACAAATCAGAGAGTGATCATAGAATATTGCAATGATGAGAGATAGATATTCAAGATCTAAACGACACTTGCTCCTCAGAGTTTGCAAATATTTGTTGAACTCTAGTCAAAAATTACTCGAAGCCAAAAAAAATTGTTAATCACAGAAGTGGAGTGAGGTGTGTGTTAACATGAATATTCTAATGTTACAGAGATTGTCAAATTTCTTAATTAATATTAGAAAGAATCAGATAATAAGAAAATGTTTTAAGCATCTCATAAGCCGAGTTTCTCACAAATGAATCAGAGTATACTTATTTCTTCTCTTTGGAATCACAAATGTCTTTTTGAAAGGAAACTCCTCATGGTAAGTGAGTTATAACCTTTATTAGACTTTTTGTTTTCTCAGAGTATTTCTCCAGTAATCAGAGAATGTGAAAAGTCACCAAAAAAATTGTTTCAATTTTTGATGCATTTGCTTAATACCAGCAGTGCACTTGGTTCTTTCCTTTCACAAATTTTCTAAGATCTCAAAGGAGTACCTGAGATTATTTCTTTTTTTTTTTTTTTTTTTTTTTTTTTTTTTTTTTTTTTTTTTTACTGAGAAGAAATTTCTTGAGGATCCATAACTGAAATATATTAACTCTTAGCTCATGAGAGGAGAAAAGCAGATTCTTTTCTGAGTACATATCTAATATTTTAAGAAGTAAGACAGTCTAGGTAACAAAATTAACTCATGTGATGTGTGTTAAGGATTTCCACAGCTGTAATATCACAAAGTTCAGACTTTAGAGAGGCTTATGACTAGATTCAATTAAGTGCAACATATTCTTCACAGGAATATCTTTCATCATGAAAAATTCAAGTCATCAGAGTTTGTCGGGTCAGAGTTTAAATATCAGAGTTTATCAAATCAGAGTATAATCATCAGAGTCTTGATCAGAGAATAACAGATGCAGTTGTAGATCATGTTAATAATAACAAACATTAACAGATATAGTATTATGCAATGTATCAGAGTTTAGAGAGGACCAGAGATCATCCCTAATTCGTTTACAAGCCTTGTGAATGTTGCTTCAGCCAGAGGTTTGGTGAAGATATCTGCCAACTGCTGATCTGTTGGAACAAAGTGAAGCTCTACTGTTCCTTCCATCACATGTTCTCTGATAAAATGATACCTTATGCTGATGTGTTTGGTCATGGAGTGCTGTACTGGATTTCCTGTCATAGCAATAGCACTTTGGTTATCACAATAAATAGGAATTTGAGTCAGAGTTAACCCATAATCCAGTAGTTGATTCTTCATCCATAAAATCTGAGCACAGCAGCTTCCTGCAGCAATATACTCTGCTTCTGCAGTGGATGTGGAAATAGATTTTTGTTTCTTACTAAACCAAGAAACTAATCTTCCTCCAAGAAATTGACAGCTCCCACTTGTACTTTTTCTGTCTATTTTGCATCCTGCAAAATCTGCATCAGAGTAACCAATCAGTGTAAAGTCTGATTCTCTGGGATACCAGAGTCCCATCTCAATTGTTCCTTTGAGATATTTGAAAATCCTCTTGACTGCTACAAGGTGTGGTTCTCTTGGATCTGCTTGAAATCTTGCACAGAGACAGGTTGCATACATGATATCAGGTCTACTAGCAGTCAGATATAGGAGTGAGCCTATCATACCTCTGTAGTTAGTAATTTCTACTGGTGAACCAGTATCTTTATCTAACTTAGTGGCAGTTGCCATTGGAGTGGTAGCAGCTGAGCTATCCTGCATGCCAAATTTCTTTAGCAGGTTCTTGGTATATTTAGACTGATTAATGAAAATTCCTTCATCAGTCTGTTTAACTTGAAGTCCCAAAAAATAGCTCATTTCTCCCATCATGCTCATCTGATATCTAGACTGCATAAGCTTTGAGAATCTCTCACAGAGTTTAGGATTAGTAGACCCGAAAATAATATCATCTACATAGACTTGAACTAATAGCAGGTCATTACCATGGTTGAGATAAAAAAGAGTTTTATCAATTGTACCTCTGTTGAAACCACTGTCCAAAAGAAATTGAGCCAGAGTTTCATACCATGCTCTAGGTGCTTGCTTTAGTCCATACAGTGCTTTATCCAATCTGTAGACATGATCTGGAAATTTTGTGTCCACAAATCCTGGAGGTTGTTCAACATACACTTCTTCCTCCAACTCCCCATTGAGAAAAGCACTCTTTACATCCATCTGAAACACTTTGAATTTCTTGTGTGCTGCATAAGCCAAGAAAATTCTGATTGCTTCCAATCTGGCAACTGGAGCAAAGGTCTCATCATAGTCAATTCCTTCTTGTTGAGAGTATCCCTTAGCTACCAGTCTGGCTTTATTTCTTGTAATTACACCATCACTGTCTGTTTTGTTCCTGAAAACCCATTTAGTACCAACTATTGATCTGTTCTTTGGTCTTGGTACAAGTGTCCAGACTTTATTTCTCTCAAATTCATTTAATTCCTCCTGCATTGCTGTTACCCAGTCTGCATCCTTCAAGGCTTCTTCCACTTTCTTTGGTTCTGTTTGAGATAAAAATGAATGAAATAAACACTCATTTGCTGTTGCAGTTCTGGTTTGTACTCCAGCATCTGGATCCCCAATAATCAGATCTGGTGTATGAGACTTTGTCCATTTTCTTTCATGTGGCAGTTGATTTCTGGAACTAGATCCTCCCCCATGATCCATGCCAGTATCATTCTGAGTTTCTGATGCCTCTCCCCCATTATCCATGCTATCTCCATGAGCATTCTGAGTTTCTGATGCTCCCCCTGAAGATGTGTTCTCCTGATTCTCTGATGTAGAGTGATCAGAGTTTGAGGAGTCAGAATCAGAGTTTGTGTTTTCTGCCGAGTCTGCAACATTTTCATTCAGATTTTCATTTTGAAAGTGCTCCCCCTCAACATGTGCTTGAGGTTGATGGTTAGAAGTGACATGTTCTGATATTGTCTCAGAGTCAGAGTTTATGGAATCAGAGAATGCATCTTCATCTTCAAATCTCAGTTGCTCATGATCTTCAAAATCTTCCATTCCAGTAATTTTCTTATCATCAAAGGACACATGAATGGATTCCATGATTACCCTTGTTCTCAGATTGTAAACTCTGAAGGCTTTTGTTGATAAGGGATAACCAACAAAAATTCCTTCATCAGCTTTTAAATCAAATTTAGTCAGCTGTTCAGGATGATTTTTCAGAACAAAACATTTACATCCAAAAATATGGAAGTATTTGAGATTTGGTTTTCTGCCTTTAACCATTTCAAATGGAGTTTTCCCATGTTTGTTAATCAGAGTTGCATTCTGTGTGAAACAGGCAGACTGCACAGCTTCAGCCCAGAAGTAGGTTGGTAGCTTTGCTTCCTCCAACATGGTTCTAGCAGCTTCAATCAGAGTTCTGTTCTTTCTTTCAACAACACCATTTTGTTGAGGTGTTCCAGGTGCTGAAAATTCTTGTTTAATGCCATTTTCTTTACAGAACTCCTCCATTTTAAAATTCTTGAACTCAGTGCCATTATCACTTCTGATGATTTTTACTGCATCTTTAGAGATCTTGTTCAAATGTTTGACATGCTCAATCAATAAAGATGGTGTCTCATCCTTGCTGTGAAGAAAATGTACCCATGTATATCTGGTAAATTCATCAACAATGACCAGAGTATATCTCTTCTTTGCAATGGACATTATATTTACTGGTCCAAAAAGATCAATATGCAGCAGATGATAAGGCTCAAGAATTGAGGACTCAGTTTTACTTTTGAAGGAAGACTTCCTCTGTTTTGCTTTCTGACAGGAGTCACAGAGTCCATCTGGAGTAAAAACTGTTTTTGGAAGTCCTTTCACAAGATCTTTCTTCACAAGCTCATTTATATTATTGAAGTTCAGGTGAGATAATTTCTTGTGCCAGTTCCAGCTTTCTTCAATACTGGCTCTGCCAAGTAGACAGATTGCAGAGCTTTCAGAGTT
Source organism: Daucus carota subsp. sativus (assembly GCF_001625215.2). NCBI lineage: Eukaryota > Viridiplantae > Streptophyta > Magnoliopsida > Apiales > Apiaceae > Daucus > Daucus carota. The sequence continues at coordinate 3,359,851 of NC_030384.2, read as the reverse complement.
TAAAGATAGCTTAGCTTCATAGATGTTGCCATGTCTGTATCCTTTCAGAACAACTTTTCCAGTTCTTTTACTAATGACCTCACAGTGTTCTTCCAAGAAATTGACATGATATCCTCTGTCACAGATTTGACTTATGCTAAGCAGATTATGCTTAAGTCCTGAGACAAGAGCTACAGATTGAATAATGACATTTCCAAGATTGATATTGCCATATCCCAAAGTTTTCCCTATGTTGCCATCTCCATAAGAAACATTTGGGCCGGCCTTCTCCACAAAGTCTGATAGCAGGGCTTTATTTCCTGTCATGTGTCCAGAGCATCCACTGTCCAGAACTAGGATGTTTTTCCTGTTGCCCTGCAATCACATACATAACTAATGATTAGTTTTAAGGACCCAGACTTGCTTGGATCCTTTGTTCTTGTTAAGTTTGTTAACACTAGCAGCGGAAGATTTATCAGAGTTTATATCAGAGTTTGTGCTAACAGACTTTTTAACAGATGCTGAACTAGGAGAATCAATCTTTTTCTTCAAAGAAGGTTTTAATTCATAATAATTGTAGTACAAACTATGATATTCCTTACAAGTGTAAATGGAATGCCATAAACTACCACAATGAAAACAAGGATTCTCTGGTCTAAATCTAGTATTCCTAGTCTTAACTTCTGATTTTGGAGACATAGCATTTATGTCCTTATTTTTCCTGCAAAAAGAAGCAAGATGATTAGGATTACCACAATTATGACAAGTTTTCCTAGGAGCATTTGGAACAGGCATGTAATTGTTGCTTTTGTTTATTCCAACCTTTCCATTCCTATTTTTCCTAGGTTCCTTAATCCTGTTTTCTTTCTTAACCTCCTTGAGTTTATGCTTAAGCTGTTTCTGAGTCATTAAACCAATATTAACCTTTTTAGGAGTATCAGTTTTTGATTCTGCAACAAATCTTACTGGAACTACCTTGGGTTTTTCAATTTTAATGGTTTCTTGTTTATATGACTCAGCTTCATTTTTATCAGAGTAACCTAACCCTTTCTTCCAGTTCCCACTTTCTAGGATATTCTGAGTAGTCTTTCCTGAGTTAGTCCAAGTTTTGATTATCTCTCTTTCCTTAGCAAGTTCTGATTCAAGAGAAGCATTTTTCTTTAAGAGTTCATTTTTAATAAAGATAGAGTCATCTCTTTCCTTCTGAACTTCTAGCATCTGAACTAGTTCTTTTTCAAGATAATCATTCCTTTTCTTAACATCTAAGATCTCAGATTTTAGTCTGTCATTTTCTAAGGTCTGATCTCTATAACTAACATGCAGAGTTTTAAGAAACAATCTTAACTCAGTTATATCCTCAGTATCAAAAGCAAGAGTGGAATGAGGTACCTTAGTTTCAACAGTCTCAGTGCTGTTGTCCATGTTTGCCATCAAGGCATAGTTGACTTCTTCCTCTGATTCTGATGAGTCTGCCCAACTCCCCTTCTTTGTGATAAAGGCCTGTTCCTTTTCTTTCTTAGCCTTCTTGCACTCAGTTGCAAAATGTCCTTTCTCTCCACAATTGAAGCAGGTGTATTTAGACTTATCAGATTTTCCAGATTTTTCTTCTTTGCCTTCATTCCTTTTGAAGACCTTCTTATCAGAGTTTCTGTCTTTCCTTGAGAACTTCTTCCCTTTGTTGAAGTTCTTGTAAGCCATCTTCTTGAAGCTTTTTACCATTAATGCTGCCAGCTGCATCATCTCAGTATCACTGTCATCAGAGTCTGAAGGAATATCAGAGTCTGAGTCAACATCAGAGTTTGATGACTCAGTATCAGACTTTTTGACAATTGCTTTTCCTTTGCTTTTCACAGTTGAATCTTCTTGAACTTTTAGGGCAACTGGTTTGGGTTTCCCACCATGTCGTTTGCTCCTTTGCTCCATCTCAAGTTCATGAGTTTTCAACCTTCCAAAGATTTCATCCAGAGACATCTCTTCAAGATCAAGATTGTCTCTTATAGTGGTTACTTTCAAATCCCACTTTTCAGGAAGAGCAAGCAGAAATTTGAGATTTGAGTCTTCCAGATCATATTCTTTATCCACAAGAGACAAGTCATTCAGCAGCTTGACAAATCTATCATAAAGATCAGTCAGTGATTCACCTGATTTTGAATCAAAGTGTTCATACTCTTGAGTAAGTATGGTCCTTCTGTTCTTTTTGATGGCTTTGGTTCCTTGACATCTGACTTCCAAAGCATCCCATATCTCCTTTGCAGTTTTGCATCCAATTACTCTATTTGACATAGCATTGTCCAGAGCACTATGCAACAGATGCTTCACCTTTGCATCTTTACTTATAGATGAGATGTCCTCTGGAGTATAGTCCTTCTTCTCTTTAGGGATCATCTTCTGGGGTTCATCTCCCACTGCAACAGAGAGCTTTGTTGGCATGTGTGGACCATCATAAATTCTATCCAGATATTCTGGATCTGTAGATTCCAGAAACATGATCATTCTTACTTTCCAGACAGAATATTCAGATGCCCTGAGGACCGGAACCCTAAGAGACTCATATCTACTGTTTTGTGATTTCTCAGACATGATTGTGTGATTAAGATCTCACTGTAGGTATATCAACAGAGCTGGCTCTGATACCACTTGTTAGGCCGAATAAACTCACTATATAAGATAATATAGTGAACACAATCAAGAATAAAACACCAGTATAAGAGAATAATTCAACTAAACTCTTATTCACAATTCACAGTAGCTTACAAATAATCTCTTAGTGATTTATAATTTATCACTAAGAGCTGCTAGGTTACACGAATGATACTCAATTGATAACTCATCTAGAGTAAACCCTAAGCTGTGTTTATATACACAGTTACATGATATCTACTGATTGATTTATAAATATCTTCTTCCTAAAATAATCTAATCAGTAGCTATCCTTCTGCTGTCCTGATCTGTACAATCTCTCTTGATATTTATCTTCCTTATTTAGTCAGATATGCTCCTGAAAATCAGCCGCCTGCAAACTCTGATCATCGCTTAAACTCTGATCCAGCTGGCAGTCGCTAAACTCTGATTTCCAGCTAAACTCTGATATTTGCTTCTGCACACTAAACAAGTTAGATACCTGTGACATCATCAAATATGTAACAATTTATAATTATCTGCTTCCTAAAATAATCTAATCAGTAGCTATCCTTCTGCTGTCCTGATCTGCACAATCTCTCTTGATCTTTATCTTCCTTATTTAGTCAGATATGCTCCTGAAAATCAGCCGCTTGCAAACTCTGATCATCGCTTAAACTCTGATCCAGCTGTCAGTCGTTAAACTCTGATTTCCAGCTAAACTCTGATATTTGCTTCTGCACACTAAACAAGTTAGATACCTGTGACATCATCAAATATGTAACAATCTCCCCCAACTTGTGCATTAGACAGATTGAACAAGTTCTATATATTTACTGATGATGTCAAAAACAATCAAGGACAAATGCATGAAGTAACTAATCTGCATAAATAAATTAACACTTACAGAGTAGGCAGAACTAATTACAACTTACAGAACATAGCAGAACTAATTATCCAATCAGTCTATATCCATAGCTCTCCTTAACAAACTTGGTAATCAGATCTTCTTCAATTTGTTTCAGAGTTTGTATCATTTGAGCTTTGACAGTCTTTAACTCTTCATCTTCATCTCCTGTCTGGTATATAGCTGATCTCAAGGCATTAGCCTTGCTTCTCTTCATTGCTTCTCCAAGCTGAATGACTCTAGGCCTGTCTGCTTCATTATTATAACCCAAGATTCTGGTGTTTGCAATAGTCTCCATCACAGAACTATTCTTTTCCATGCTAATTTCAGAACCATCATCTTGAGCTATTTGTGGAATATATTCATCATCAGACTTTATTCCATAGAATCTTCTCTTTTCACTAATTGTTTTCTTCATCAGATCTGACCACCTCTGAGTTGCTTCATTCTTGATCTCCAACATATAGTGAAAATGTTCCAGCTCTCTCAGAGATTTCAGCAATAAATCAGCTTCTGATATTCTATACACTCTGCCAGATTCTAGAAATATAGCAATCTTTTCTTTATCTTCTGGCCCATCATGAGTGTCCATCAGAATCTGTACTGACTCAACTTTGTCAAGATCCTTCTGTGTAATAGCTTCTCCTACTTTTTCAGTCAGAGGATAAGGATCTCTGAAAGTAGTTGCTGAGCCTGTTTGAATCTTTTCTTTTCTGTGACCAAGACCAGTTGTGTCATAAGCTTCTTTCCCTCTGGTGCCATGAGTTCTTACTCTGGTGAGCATTGGGCTTTCCTTGTATAAATTTGTACCAAGACTCCCATATAAACTCTTTTTCTTCTGATCATCTTGAGTCTTCTCAGAGCTTAACTTCAACCAAGAAGCTTTAGTATCTTCAATCTTTTCTTCAGTTATTGGAGCTTTAACTTGAGCATTGTCAGAGGTTAAAGTTATCTCAGGAATTGATAAGTGGTATTTATACACACTTATAGGCCTTCATTTCCACTTAAATTGGTTGGTTGTACTTAAGTGTTTAGTGTCTTTTGATGTGTTTTTATTGTTTTTCTGTGCAGGTCACGAGTTGAGGTGATGAAGTGATTTTCTATCATTTTAGGTTGGTTTTGGTGCATTATTTGCAAGAATAGAGGATTGTGGATTCACCGCGACTTGGGATTTTGTGGGTATATCTTCTACAAACCCTCACGAGAGCACACTCGTCCACTAGAGCTATCTAGGGGTTTAAAAGGCTTGTTGCATGTGCTAAATGCAACCGTGATCACCTACGGAAGTGGTACTAGAAGCGAGGAAGGACATGCACGCGAGAACGAGCGAGAAACGAAGAAACGGGGCTGTCATCACAGACAGTAGCGCGCCCGCGCTACTTGTTAGCGCGCCCGCGCTACTAACTGCTGTGACTAGCGCGCCTGCGCTAAGTTAGCGCGGCCGCGCTCAGCAGAACTTCCCCGGGCCGATTTTTACAGCTTTTTAGTGGATTTTCGCAGCGGTCGAGGCCCGGTTGACTTGGTCAATGTATTTTTATTTCTCGTGTGAAAAACCCTAGCCTCATAGAAGTAGTTTAGTATAAGAGAACAATATCGTAGTTTTAGTTTAATCATTCAAGCACAATATCAGTTTGTATTAGATCGTTCTTCGCGAGGAAGTGACAGTTTCGAGCGAGATCGTGAACTTCAATCTGTAACGTGTGATCTTTATTATTAATTCAAGCATTTTTATTCCACTTAATTCTTGTCATTTATCTATCATGTTTTCATTAGAAACCATGATGTCGATTAGTTCGATTATGAACTAACCGCCTTCATGGGATTCTAATGGATTTATCGATGTAGTCTAGTAACGAATATTTATTACTTGATTTTGTGACGTACGTTGATTTCTTTGCATGAGCCGTACTTATTCTTCTTAGGAGAGTAGCTAACTTCTAAGTTGTTTGTTAATTCTTTCTGAAGCGAGAGTGGATGATTGAATTTAGAACTTTGCCATGTAAACATAGGATTATGTGAATGAAGCATAATTTGTGATAGACTTGAACTATTTTTATCACCCTGTGTAATCACGATAGATGACTTGTTATTTAAACCTCTCTGCTTACACTACCGCTATAGAGATATAGGGTCTGAGCTTTGTTGGTGTCCATGAGATTTCTGTCTTAATTGCGGATTTCGATTGGTATGATATGTGTGCAACGAGAGTTGGCATGTATTACTTTCGTGTTGTCTGATTAGGATCAACAGTCGCATGTTAATCAGTAATTTCAATTCTAGATGAATTCGATAATGAAGTTAGAATCCCATGTGTTTTCCTATTCTGAATTTGATTAATAAATTTAGTTATTAGTATAAAAGAAACCAATCCTTGTTAATTGTCTTAGCAGTGATAATTGATTATACATTGTTGCATAGGTGCATATTCTTAATTCACCAGTCTCTGTGGGATCGAACTTAATATATTACTTGTGATCACGTGCGCTTGCGTGTAGATTTCACCGAACAAGTTTTTGGCGCCGCTGCCGGGGACTCGGTGTTAATTAATTAGTTTATGTACTTGTCATCAGTGTGCATTAAAATTCACTGACTAGGATTCTATTCTCTTCTCACTTTTCTTCTTTTCTTTATTTCAGGTACTTGGATCGCGTTTATGCAAACACGTTCTCAAACCCGTAAAAGAAAAGCAATTGATTCATCTTCATCTTCTTCTTCTGATTCTGAAACAATTGTTCGCACTAAATCACGCAAGTGTACGTGGTCACAAGTAATATAGAATATAATTCAAGTTCGTTCCCACAGAGACTGGTGTATTCAGAATTATGCACTTATGCACCAATGTATGATTATTATTCAATGCTTGGACAAGTAATCAAATTGGGTTTTGGTTTTATACTTAACTAATCCTATTCGAATTATGAAACTAAGAATTATCAACTAAGAGAATAACGATTTACTAATGAGAATAAAACATGGGATTCTAGCTTCATTAACAACTTCATTCAGAGCTCTACCTTTATTCGATTGTAATGGTTGATAACTAATCAGATAACACGAGGCTGATACACGCTAACTGTCGTTATACGTGTACCATACTGCTACACATCCACAATTAAGATAGAAGGTAAACAGACACCAATTATGCTTAGACCCTATATGTCTATAGAATTTGAAAACATAACGGTTGAAGAGCAAGTTATCTATCAAGATTACATAGGGCGATGCAAGATGGGTAAAATTACATCACAAGTCATGCTATCGAACACGAAACCTATGCTCGCATGGCAAGTTCTAAATCAATATATTCACTATCGCTTCAATAAAGATTAACAAACAATCTTAGATGTTAGCTACGCATCCAAGACGAATAAGCACAACCAATACGAGGAAATCAAACCATCACATATGAACAAGACAAATTAACTACTGAAATTCATCGATAAATCCGCTAAAATCCCATGACAATGATTAGTTCATAATCGAACTTCTCATCATCATGGGTTCTAATGTAAACATGGTACTGAATAGGAAAAACAAAGTCAAAGTACGAGAATCAGAGTTAAGAAACAAATCCGAAACGAGCATCCAAGTTACGCCTGCTTCGAAGAATTACAAAAGTAAAAGTTATGAAATTCGATCTTGATCTTCTCCGTAGCCGTCACGTGCTCCTTCGAATGTTTCTCGGTTATTGCTTTAGTCCCCCCAAGCCTTTCTTAAACTTCCCCAGCGATCGGGCCTTGAAACGGATCAGAAACGGGCAACCGGGCTTAAATTCGCTGCCAGTTTGGTGCGGGTGCGCCAGATTTGGGGCGGGTGCGCCAGCGGGGCAGGTGCGCCAGATTTGGGGCGGGTGCCCCAATTCAGCAGCCCACTTCTTTGTCCATAACTTTTGACTCGCGCATCCGATTGCCTCGCCGTTTTTTTTCAATGAAAGCTATGAATCTCCTCTTCGTTCTCCTCCAAAGAAACCTACACAACATCACACTAAAACATATCAAAAACATCAAAAGCTTGAGGCCAGATCATCCATTTAAGTCAAATTGAAGGCTTCCGAGTGGATATAAAATCCACTTATCACACCCCCAAACTTAAACCGATGCTTGTCCTCAAGCATAGACACACACACAAATACTAGTAACATAATGCATGAATGCAACTAAATGCCTACATCTAACGAATCATGAAGTGTAATCCTTGTTAACTTAGCATCCTCAAAATATGCAACATTCTCGGCATTCATCTCTTTCACACATTAGCCATATTCTCTTCCACTACTCGTGTGAAGTGCATCGTGTGTGCTAGCATGCTCTCTAGTGAAACAAAACAAAGACTATCAAACTTCAACAGAGTCCTCACTACGAGCCGTTAATCAGAATAAGGCTTAAACACTTCTTTACTAAAGAGTCAACTACAATTTAGGATCACTAAAGAATTCCTATGCCTCTCCTATTTTTTCCTATTTTTTTTTCTTTTTTTCTTGCTAAGTCTAAGGTTGGGACGCTTCTCAGTGTAAGTGAGTCACGACCGCCATTCGACTTCGCTTCTCTTTTTTTTCCTCTTTTTCTTTTAATCAAGTAATTCTCCAGTAATCAAAGGTTGTGAAAGGTCACCAAGAAATTGCTTATTCTAATACATTTGCACTTAATACCAGCACAAGTACATGGATCGTCCCTTTCACATGGCATTGCATTCTACCTATTGATCTCAAAGGAGTACTTGATAAATTTTTTATTCTCTTTTTTTTTCTTTTTCTTTTTTTAGAAAGGCATATTCATCCCTTAACTCCCCCAAACTTAAGATTTACAAACTCTAAGTTCAAAAAGGGAATACTCCAAACTCTACGCCCGACTCAACGCGAGGACTCAAGAAATAAGTTAGTCTAAGTCTTATCTCTAGAGCATAAGTGTAATTACAATTTTCACACAAGCAGTTTCCAAGTAACAAGGCATCACATATGATAAAGACTACTAGCCAAGAAATTATGCACATAAACTTATCATAGGAAATCAACTTGGAACACAACTTCAAAATTCATGCAAATGCAACTATGTGAATATATGAACTACTAACACATACTAAACACAAGCATATATATAAAAAACGAAAACGAACTAATATGCAAACACTATGAGATAATATGCTAAACTATATGCAACATGCAACCTATATGAACACACACTACTACTAGTCCTTAGATTACCACCCCCAAACTTAAAATATTCAATGTCCTCATTGAAGGTGATAAAAAGGATCGAATGTACCTAGAAGTCGGGAGGATCACCCTCCTCGGGTGGAGGATCAGGTGGTGAATATACCATGCCATCTCCAAACACTGGCCAATCAACCTCCACACCAATAGCTCGAAAAGCACTCCCAAGAGCCTGAGTCAAATCCTTTGCAAAACGGCGGTGAATGTCATGCATGTCATCTATGCGCCGTGACAATCTTCTAAACTGCACATCACTTAAGAGATTCGGTGGTAGTTTGAGTTCAAAATTTGGAGCTTCTTCAATAGATGGTTTAAGATGCTCCTTAAAATTCTTAAGCTCTGCTCCTCCTTCATCTTCGAAATCAGAATCCCGTGATAAGACTCTCTCTAAGGTACCTGGCCTTAGCTTTTGCTCCATCTCAGAATTTTCAACAACTTCTAGTGGCTCCACCTTAAAGCATTCTTCTTTGTCGGTTGGAAATTTCATTGCGTTGAACACCTTAAAAGTGACACTCTGATCTTGAACTCTCATTGTAAGCTCTCCTTTTTGCACATCGATCAAAGTTTGGCCTGTAGCTAAGAACGGCCTTCCCAAGATAATAGGAATCTTCTTATCCTCCTCAAAGTCTAGAATGACAAAATCAGCAGGGAAGATGAGCTTATCCACCTTAACCAAGACATCCTCCACTATACCTCGTGGGTAAGTGATGGACCGATCAGCCAGTTGTAATGACATGTTCGTAGGCTTCGGCTCCGGCAGACCAAGTTTCTTGAAAACAGACAACGGCATCAGATTGATGCTAGCTCCCAAGTCACACAAGCACTTGTCGAAGGACAATTTCCCAATAGTACACGGGATTGTGAAACTTCCCGGATCTTTCAGCTTGGGGGGCAATTTCTGCTGCAACACAGCACTACACTCCTCGGTCAAAGCCACAGTCTCCAAGTCCTCAAGTTTGAGTTTCCGAGATAGAATACCTTTCATGAACTTAGCATAACTCGGCATTTGTTCTAGAGCCTCCGCAAAAGGTATGTTGATTTGTAATTTCTTGAAAACCTGTAGAAATTTAGCGAATTGTTTGTCGAGCTTATGCTTCTGCAGTCTCTTCGGAAAAGGTGGAGGTGGATATACTTGCTTGACCCCAATATCAGCTTTCGGGCTAGATTTCTCGGCTGAATCCTTGCTTGCTTCCTCGTTGATTTTATTCTTGTCAGCTTCAACAACAGTTTTTTCACTATCTAACTTAGATGAGAGCACGGGTGTTTCAACCTGTTGATCACTCTCTTCCTTGTTTTGCTCTGTTGCTGATTCTTTTTCCTTCGTAACCTTTCCGGACCTTAAGGTGACAGCCTGTACCTGTTCCTTCATCTCTTTCTTACCCGGATTGGCCTCGGTATCACTAGGAAGCGTTCCTTGTGGTCTGTTTATCAACGCGTTAGCAATCTGCCCAATCTGATTCTCCAAAGTTTTGATTGACAACGCTTGGCTTTTAATCATTAATTTCATCTCTTCCCATTCAGATCTTTCGTTGGAAGACTGTCCAGCCACCCCATGATTTTGTTGCTGGAATCCGGGTGGATGGAATTGCTGTCTCGGTGCAAACTGTTGTTGAAAACCAGAAGGGTTAAAAGGTCTAGATCCATGCTGCTGAAACTGTTGCTGTTGTTGTGGCATGTAATTCTGATTATTGCTCCAGCTGAAATTCGGATGATTCCGATTATTAGGATGATAAGTGGCCGGAGCTGGCTGTTGTGACCTCTGAAAGTTGCTCACAAACTGAGCGGATTCGCTCGATATAGCACACTGATCCGAAGAATGTGCTCCAGCACAGAGCTCGCAGACTAAAGGTGGCTGCTGATTTCCTAGATTTGCCAAAGAATCCACCTTCATAGTAAGAGCCTTAAGCTGAGCAGCTATGGCTGTAGTAGCATCAACATCTAGAATTCCTGCTGCTTTGCCCTGATGAAGACGCTGAGTAGGATTCTGATATTCATTCGCAGCCATCATCTCGATCAACTCATAAGCCTCATCATAGCTCTTAGCCCATAGAGCTCCGCCTGATGCAGCATCGAGCATTAGCCTCGATTGAGGACCCAACCCATTATAAAAGCAGTTAATAACCATCCAATCAGGCATCCCATGATGTGGACACTTCCGAAGCATCTCCTTGTAGCGTTCCCAAGCTTCACATAAAGTTTCACCAGACAACTGAGAGAATTGAGTGATAGCATTCCTGATTGCAGCGGTTTTAGCCATAGGGAAGAACTTAGTAAGAAATTTCTGAGTCAGATCCTCCCATGTCGTAATAGATCCTGCAGGAAGAGAATGCAACCATCCTTTAGCTTTATCCCTCAGAGAAAATGGGAACAACCTCAATCTGATGGCATCGTCCGTAACACCATTGAACTTGAAAGTGTCGCAGATCTCAATGAAGTCCCGAATATGAGTATTAGGATCCTCAGTCGGAGAACCCCCAAACTGCACTGAGTTCTGTACCATCTGAATAGTGCTCGGTTTGATCTCGAAAGTGTTGGCCTGAATTGCTGGCCTGACAATGCTCGATTGAATGTCATTGATTTTAGGCTCAGAGAAAGCCTTCAGAGCCTTAGGAATATTCACAGCTGGTGGTTGATCAACCATCGTATCAATCTCTATCGTTTCTTCCTTAATTAATGCTTCCTTACGAGCCTGAGAACGTGTTCGCATACACGTCCCTCAAGTACCTGAAACACACACAACGAACTAAAGTGAGAAAAGAATCCAAGTCACTGAACTTTAACGACCACTAATGACAAGCACATAAACTAAAATATAACACCGAGTCCCCGGCAGCGGCGCCAAAAACTTGTTCGCACTAAATCACGCAAGTGTACGTGGTCACAAGTAATATAGAATATAATTCAAGTTCGTTCCCACAGAGACTGGTGTATTCAGAATTATGCACTTATGCACCAATGTATGATTATTATTCAATGCTTGGACAAGTAATCAAATTGGGTTTTGGTTTTATACTTAACTAATCCTATTCGAATTATGAAACTAAGAATTATCAACTAAGAGAATAACGATTTACTAATGAGAATAAAACATGGGATTCTAGCTTCATTAACAACTTCATTCAGAGCTCTACCTTTATTCGATTGTAATGGTTGATAACTAATCAGATAACACGAGGCTGATACACGCTAACTGTCGTTATACGTGTACCATACTGCTACACATCCACAATTAAGATAGAAGGTAAACAGACACCAATTATGCTTAGACCCTATATGTCTATAGAATTTGAAAACATAACGGTTGAAGAGCAAGTTATCTATCAAGATTACATAGGGCGATGCAAGATGGGTAAAATCACATCACAAGTCATGCTATCGAACACGAAACCTATGCTCGCATGGCAAGTTCTAAATCAATATATTCACTATCGCTTCAATAAAGATTAACAAACAATCTTAGATGTTAGCTACGCATCCAAGACGAATAAGCACAACCAATACGAGGAAATCAAACCATCACATATGAACAAGACAAATTAACTACTGAAATTCATCGATAAATCCGCTAAAATCCCATGACAATGATTAGTTCATAATCGAACTTCTCATCATCATGGGTTCTAATGTAAACATGGTACTGAATAGGAAAAACAAAGTCAAAGTACGAGAATCAGAGTTAAGAAACAAATCCGAAACGAGCATCCAAGTTACGCCTGCTTCGAAGAATTACAAAAGTAAAAGTTATGAAATTCGATCTTGATCTTCTCCGTAGCCGTCACGTGCTCCTTCGAATGTTTCTCGGTTATTGCTTTAGTCCCCCCAAGCCTTTCTTAAACTTCCCCAGCGATCGGGCCTTGAAACGGATCAGAAACGGGCAACCGGGCTTAAATTCGCTGCCAGTTTGGTGCGGGTGCGCCAGATTTGGGGCGGGTGCGCCAGCGGGGCAGGTGCGCCAGATTTGGGGCGGGTGCCCCAATTCAGCAGCCCACTTCTTTGTCCATAACTTTTGACTCGCGCATCCGATTGCCTCGCCGTTTTTTTCCAATGAAAGCTATGAATCTCCTCTTCGTTCTCCTCCAAAGAAACCTACACAACATCACACTAAAACATATCAAAAACATCAAAAGCTTGAGGCCAGATCATCCATTTAAGTCAAATTGAAGGCTTCCGAGTGGATATAAAATCCACTTATCAACAATGACAGAACCTGAAGCACAACCAGACAGTAAGGCATTGAAGGATTTCTCTATGCCAAAGATCGATGATATCCAATCAAGCATTGTCAGGCCTGCAATCGCAGCCAAAGCCTTTGAAATCAAACCAGGAACTATTCAAATGGTCCAGAACTCGGTACAGTATGGGGGTTCTCCTACTGAAGACCCTAATATGCATATACGGAATTTTATAGAGATCTGTGACACTTTCAAATTTAATGACGTCTCTGATGAGGCTGTGAAGCTAAGACTTTTCCCATTTTCACTGAAAGATAAGGCCAAGGGATGGTTACATTCTTTACCATCTGGTTCGATTACTACATGGGAAGATCTAGCTCAGAAATTTCTCACTAAATTCTTCCCCATGGCAAAGACTGCTGCGCTACGAAATGCTCTATCTCAATTCTCTCAACAATCAGGAGAAACATTCTGTGAAGCCTGGGAGAGGTATAAAGAGATGCTAAGAAAGTGTCCCCACCATGGTATGCCGGATTGGATGCAAATAAACAGTTTCTACAATGGTCTTGGACCTCAATCCAGACCTATGCTTGATGCTGCTTCTGGAGGTGCGCTATGGGCTAAGAGTTATGAAGAAGCTTATGATCTTATTGAAATGATGGCGGCTAATGAATATCAGAACCCTACTCAAAGACTTACTCAAGGGAAAGTAGCCGGAATTCTTGATCTTGACACGTCTACAGCTATAGCAGCTCAACTTAAAGCTCTCACGATGAAAGTCGATTCTCTGGCTCACCAAGGAATTCAACAGCCAATCATTATTTGCGAATTATGTGCTGGTACTCATGCTACTGATCAGTGTGCCATTTCTAGTGAATCAGCACAATTTGTGAGCAACTTTCAGAGAGGTCAACAGCCTGCTCCAGCTACTTATCATCCTAACAACCGAAATCATCCTAATTTCAGCTGGAGTAATAACCAGGGGTATAACCAACCTCAACAAGGATTTCAACAGGGACCTAAACAGTACAGTCAGGCTGGGATTTCACAACAGTATGCACCTAAACAGCCATATCACCCGCCGGGATTTCAGAATCATGGGCAATCAGCTAACGAAAGGTCTGACATGGAAGAACTAAGGCTCATGTACAAGAGTCAGGCAGTAACTTTAAAAGCTTTGGAGACACAAGTCGGTCAGTTAGCTAATGCTTTACTGAACAGACCACAGGGGAATCTCCCTAGTGATACAGAGGTACCAGGTAAGAGGGACCCTAAAGAGCAAGTCCAATCCATTACGCTGAGATCTGGAAAAACTACAACAGGGCCTGCCTCAACATTAGCACAAGATCAGGGTGATGAACCGCAAGAAATTCCAGCAGAACTTCCTTCAAACACAATTGGAATCAACTCTACTGTTGAAAAAGATAAGGCTATCCCTGCAGCTGCTCCGGTGTCAAAACCATTATACCCACCACCTCCATTTCCTAGGAGGTTAAAAAAACAGCAGCTGGATAAGCAATTTGGTAAATTCCTTGAAGTGTTCAAAAAGCTTCACATCAACATCCCATTTGCTGAAGCACTCGAGCAAATGCCTAGCTATGCCAAGTTTATGAAGGGTATTCTTTCAAAAAAGCTAAGGCTCGAGGAGTTAGAGACAGTGGCTTTGACGGAGGAATGTAGTGCTGTGCTTCAACAGAAATTACCACCTAAGCTTAAAGATCCGGGAAGCTTCACTATCCCTTGCACTATTGGGAAGTTCTCTTTTGATAAGTGTCTGTGCGACTTGGGAGCTAGCATCAATCTGATGCCCTTATCTATCTTCACACAACTTGGCCTACCAGAGCTCAAGCCGACAAACATGTCTTTACAGCTGGCTGATCGTTCGATCACATATCCGAGGGGTATAATTGAAGATGTGCTAGTCAAGGTTGATCAATTAATATTTCCAGCCGACTTCGTGATTCTTGACTTTGAAGAAGACAAAAGGATTCCTATCATCTTGGGTAGACCCTTCTTAGCCACCGGGCAAACATTGATCGATGTCCAAAAAGGGGAACTTACAATGAGAATACAAGATCAGACGGTCACGTTCAACGTATTCAATGCAATGAAATTACCAACCGATGAGGAATCTTGTTTCAGTATGGATGTACTTGATACTACGGCAGAAGCTAATAGCCAGAGGGTTTTACAGGATGATGTATTGGAAGCAATCCTTACCAATGATGAGAAATGGGACAGTGAAGAAGAATTGGAAGAAATCCATCATCTTAACTCATCACCTTGGAGAAGGAATTTTGAACCCCCTGTCGAATCTCTTGGCTTAGAAGAATTAAAGGAAGATCACAAACCACTACAACCATCAGTGATCGAAGCACCTAAACTTGAACTTAAACCGTTACCGGATCACTTGAGGTATGCTTTTCTTGGTGAACGTTCTACTCTTCCTGTTATTATTGCAGCTAACTTGTCAGGTGAGGAAGAGGAAAAACTTTTGAGGGTGCTAAGGGAATTCAAAACAGCAATTGGGTGGACTCTAGCTGATATCAAGGGAATCAATCCATCATTTTGTCAGCACAAAATTCTCATTGAAGAAGGAAGCAAACCTTCAGTGGAACAACAAAGAAGGTTAAATCCTATCATGAATGACAGTAGTAGCCAACGAAAAAGGGGAACTCATCTCAACTAGAACTGTCACGGGTTGGAGGATTTGCATGGACTACAGAAAGCTGAATAAAGCTACAAGAAAAGATCACTTCCCTCTGCCTTTTATTGATCAGATGCTTGACAGTTTGGCTGGCCATGAGTTCTATTGTCTGTTAGATGGGTATTCTGGCTATAATCAGATTGCTATTTCTCCGGAAGATCAAGAAAAGACAACCTTTACATGCCCTTATGGTACTTTCGCATTCCGAAGAGTACCTTTTGGTTTATGTGGTGCACCAGCCACTTTTCAAAGGTGCATGATGGCAATATTCTCAGAGATGATCGGCATCAATGTGGAGGTATTCATGGACGACTTTTCTGTATTTGGAACATCTTATGACGAATGCCTCACGAATCTTAGAATGGTTCTTAAGCGCTGTGTGGAAACTAATCTGATTCTCAATTGGGAAAAATGTCATTTCATGGTGCAAGAAGGAATCATATTGGGGCATAAGGTATCTGCCAAGGGACTAGAAGTCGATAAAGCGAAGGTGGAAACAATTAAAAATCTTCCTCCACCACTTTCAGTCAAAGGCGTCCGAAGCTTCCTTGGTCATGCAGGTTTCTATCGGAGGTTCATCAAGGATTTCTCGAAAATTTCTAAACCTCTTTGCAATCTGTTAGAGAAAGACATTCCATTCAAATTTGATGAGGAGTGCTTGGAAGCATTTGAAATCTTGAAAAAGAAGTTGACATCAGCACCTATCATCACTGCACCTGATTGGAGTAAACCATTCGAATTAATGTGTGATGCCAGTGATTATGCTGTAGGAGCTGTACTGGGCCAGCGAACAAGCAATGTGTTTCATGTTATCTACTATGCCAGCAAAACATTAAATGATGCACAATTGAACTACACTACTACTGAAAAAGAACTTCTAGCTATTGTCTTTAGCTTTGAGAAGTTCAGGTCTTACCTTCTTGGAACAAAGGTAGTGGTATATACTGATCATGCAGCCATTCGATATCTCATCTCAAAGAAGGATTCTAAACCAAGACTAATTCGCTGGGTTTTATTGCTCCAAGAATTAGATGTGGAAATTAAGGATCGAAAGGGCACAGAAAATCAGGTAGCGGATCATTTATCCAGACTAGAAGATCACAGCAAACAAACTACCGACAACACTCTAATCAATGAATTCTTCCCAGACGAACAGTTGTTTGGAGTTGAGGCAGAAGAGCCATGGTTTGCTGACATTGTAAATTATCTGGTGAGTAAGGTCATTCCTCCAGAATTCTCTTATGCTCAACGCAAGAAATTCCTTCACGATGTGAAATGGTATATTTGGGATGAACCCTTTCTGTTTAAACAAGGAGTCGATCAGATTCTCAGACGGTGTATTCCTAATAATGAAGTTGAGGGAGTTTTGCGCGAGTGCCATTCCACTGGTTATGGGGGCCATTATAGCGGAGAGAAGACAGCAAAGAGGGTACTTCAAGCAGGTTTTTACTGGCCAACTCTGTTTAAAGATGCTCATCAATTTGTGTTGGGTTGCGATCGATGTCAACGTACAGGTAATATTTCTAGGAGGAATGAAATGCCTCTTAAAATGCTTTTGGAAGTCGAAATATTTGATGTTTGGGGTATTGACTTTATGGGACCGTTCGTTTCGTCTTGCAACAACCAGTATATTCTATTAGCAGTTGATTACGTGTCTAAATGGGTGGAGGTGAAAGCCTTACCTACAAATGATGCTAAGGTGGTCTTGCAATTTCTACAAAAACAAATCTTTACCCGTTTCGGAGTCCCTAGAGTCATTATCAGTGATGAAGGCTCTCATTTCTGCAATCGGAAATTCACAACCTTGATGACGAGGTATAATATCAATCACCGGGTTGCTACTGCTTATCATCCTCAAACGAATGGTCAAGCTGAAGTGTCTAACAGAGAGATCAAACGCATATTAGAGAAGGTGGTTAACCCTTCTAGGAAAGACTGGTCCTTACGACTAGATGAGGCTGCTTGGGCTTATCGAACAGCTTACAAAACACCGTTAGGTACTTCTCCATTTCAGCTAGTGTTTGGGAAAGCTTGTCACTTACCAGTAGAGTTGGAACATAAAGCTTATTGGGCACTAAAGAAGTTGAATTTCGACTTACAGTTAGCTGGAGAAAAACGCATGATTCAACTCAATGAGTTGGAAGAGTTTCGCCTCCGTGCTTATGAAAATAACAAACTCTAAAAAGAAAAGGTGAAAAGATTGCATGATCAGCGGTTGATACAAAAATCTTTTGTAGTAGGTCAATTGGTTCTATTGTATAACTCTCGGTTGAAGCTGTTTCCAGGGAAACTCAAGTCACGCTGGTCAGGGCCATTTACAGTCAAGACGGTATTTCCCCACGGTGCAGTAGAAATCTATGCCAAATCACCGGATGAATCATTTAAAGTTAATGGTCAACGGTTGAAACCTTACTTTGGCGGAAATGTGAATCGTGAGGTACAAACCACGATTCTTCAATCAGAATCGGATTAATTCTGGACTTCACGTCGAGCTAACGACGTTAAACAAGCGCTTCGTGGGAGGCAACCCACGCATTGGAACCACATTGTACCATTGTAAACCTCAAAAACACAAAAATCGGAAAAATCAGCCCCCGGGTGTCAGACACTAGTGCGCCCGCGCTAGTGTCAGCGCGCCCGCGCTAAGTTGCACAGCGCGCCCGCGCTACACTTAGCGCGGCCGCGCTACTGACTGCCGAGCCAGGCGATTTTTCTCCCAAAAATATTTTCTTTTCATTTTTAAAAGCCCACAATCCTAATTTTGCATGCCTAGCCCGAAATACATCTTATTAAACCCTAACTCAGCTCTCCAATCCCTATATAAACACAAAACCCATCTCCAAATCCCATTATAATTCTTTAAACCCTAATTATATATACACATCCATACACACAACCTTCATCCAATATCTCAAACCCACTACACACAAATCTCTTGCAACTCTAAATCTCTACCAATGGCACCCAAAAGAGCCCGAAGATCACAAGGAACAAGCACCCAAGCCCCTACATCTAGCGATTCTTCCTCGATGGGTGAGGTTGAGTTCACTTCCGATGGAGCACGAACCGAGTTTCAACGGCTTATGAATAAGTCGTTAGTCAAGGAGAGGGGATTCTTACCCACGGCGGAAGATGGTGAGCTTTTGAACATGGTTCAAGAGCGGGGTTGGGAGTCTTTTTGCGAGGCTCCGGAGGCGGTTCCCTTGGCTATTATTCGAGAGTTTTATGCTAATGCCAAGGAGAATCGCGATGGATTCACGGTGGTGCGGGGAATCCGAGTTGATTATAGTGCGGAGGCGATCCGTAGAGTGATTGGGGGGCGTGCCAAGCGCCGTAATGAAGAAGATTGGGTTGTTGAGAGGATTGGGCGTGCCAAACGCCGGTTTGATGATGATCCGATTGATCTTGAGCGGTTGGTGTATGACATGTGTGTACCGGACACGCATTGGAAGATGACTGCACCTCCTTTGCCGGCACATGTTTCTTTTCCTGCAGCCGCTTTGAACCGGTATGCGAAGGCGTGGAATGCCTTCATCTGTGCTAACATCATGCCATCTTCTCATGGGCATGAGGTGACAGTGGATAGAGCGATTCTGCTCTTTGGGATTGTCTCAGGCAAGTATATTGATCTGGGACATGTTATTCATCAGGGGATGCTGAGGTTCTTACGGGGAGGAACCACTGGTGCCATTCCATATGGCACAATTGTTACGAAGCTCTGTCGATCAAGCGGTGTTCGTTGGCCAGCCAACGAGCAACTACAGTTGCCGGGAACACCTATTGATCATTCGGCGATCAGTCGGATGACGGAGTGGGATGGAGGAGTTCCCCACCCTCGAGGCCTCGGGTACATATATGATGAGGTGCCAGGGGGACGTCCAGCATTTGTGAGGAGGGAGCAGCCTAGAGCTTCTGGAGCTGGTACTTCACAGACGGAGAGGAGCTCCGAACCGATGGGAGATGCTCATTATCGCCGCCTAGCGAGACGGATGGATACCATGCATGACATCCACCAGAGGTTTGCTTTTGACTTGACACAGGCTCTAGGTAGTGCTTTCCAGGCACAGGGGGTCACAGTTCAGTGGCCAGTATTCGGAGCAGGGATGCAGTATCCTCCACCTGATTCACCTCCAGCAGAGGAGGGGGAGGACTCGGACTCCGAGTAGGTATGTGGGTGCTCTAGCCTTTTTATCACTTTCAATGGGGACATTGAAAATTTTAAGTTTGGGGGTGGTAATCTAAGGAAGAGCATATTATTATGTAGTTTATTATTGCATGTTAGTTAGTTCATGTAGTTCACGTTTTTTTTTATTTTGCTTTGATTATTTCTCACGTTTTTCTATTTTTCTCATAATTTTCTTTTTTTTTTATTTTTACATGTTTAGTAGTAATTGTCGTAGCTAGTATCACGAGCATTTGCATGAATTATGAAGTTAAGCCAAGTTAATTGCCTATGATGAGTTATGTGCGTAGTTCTTGATTAGTAATTTCAATTGCAATGCTAGGTTAGTACTTGGAAATTGCTTGTGTTGGAAATTGTAATTCACATATGTTCTTGAGATAGGATTTAGACGAAATTCCATGAATTCTAGGATTGAATTGAACACCCTTCAGCTTAGGTCTGTAAATCTTAAGTTTGGGGGAACTGAGGAGTAGATATACCTTTCTAAAAGAAAAAGAAAAAAAAAATATAGAAAAAAAAAATAGTAGTAAATAAATTCACTAGAAAAATAAGTGGTAGAATTAACTAGGTTGGGCTCATTAGTACTCGAGTAATTAAGTCTGAGGGGACTTTGTGCCTAACAACCTAAAGCCCTTCGTGGTTTGGGATTGTTGACCCAACGCTCGCTACATGGGTACTAGTGCATAAATCTTTAGGGATCTCAACCATTGCACGGTTAAATAAACCACTAAAATAGAGTGAATAATTGGTCTGTGGAGTCTTGTGGTGTTCGTAACGCATTTACACTGCGAAGCGCTCTGACCTTAGACCGAGCAATTAAACACCAACAAAAAGAAAAAAAATATAGTGAATAAAATAGAAGGGTGTGGACATTCTTTGGGACCTTGGCTTTTAGTTGGACTTGAGTGACGGGGTGTTAGTTTTAAACTTTTACGATTCTTGATTGGGATTCTGTGGGAGTAGTAGTTTTTGTCTTGTCTCAATAAAAGAGCATGCTTGCACACATTGGCACTCCACACTTGTAAATAGAAGAGTAATTGACTTGGTAGCGAGAGAAGTGAAATTCGAGAACATTAGCACAATCTGAGGTATTATAATTGACAAGGCAATTACTTCATAGTTCACTCATTCATCACGTAGTTGCATTCATGCATTGCATTGTATTATTGTTAGTGTCTTTGACGCTTGAGGACAAGCATCAGTTTAAGTTTGGGGGTGTGATAAGTGGTATTTATACACACTTATAGGCCTTCATTTCCACTTAAATTGGTTGGTTGTACTTAAGTGTTTAGTGTCTTTTGATGTGTTTTTATTGTTTTTCTGTGCAGGTCACGAGTTGAGGTGATGAAGTGATTTTCTATCATTTTAGGTTGGTTTTGGTGCATTATTTGCAAGAATAGAGGATTGTGGATTCACCGCGACTTGGGATTTTGTGGGTATATCTTCTACAAACCCTCACGAGAGCACACTCGTCCACTAGAGCTATCTAGGGGTTTAAAGGGCTTGTTGCATGTGCTAAATGCAACCGTGATCACCTACGGAAGTGGTACTAGAAGCGAGGAAGGACATGCACGCGAGAACGAGCGAGAAACGAAGAAACGGGGCTGTCATCACAGACAGTAGCGCGCCCGCGCTACTTGTTAGCGCGCCCGCGCTACTAACTGCTGTGACTAGCGCGCCTGCGCTAAGTTAGCGCGGCCGCGCTCAGCAGAACTTCCCCGGGCCGATTTTTACAGCTTTTTAGTGGATTTTCGCAGCGGTCGAGGCCCGGTTGACTTGGTCAATGTATTTTTATTTCTCGTGTGAAAAACCCTAGCCTCATAGAAGTAGTTTAGTAGAAGAGAACAATATCGTAGTTTTAGTTTAATCATTCAAGCACAATATCAGTTTGTATTAGATCGTTCTTCGCGAGGAAGTGACAGTTTCGAGCGAGATCGTGAACTTCAATCTGTAACGTGTGATCTTTATTATTAATTCAAGCATTTTTATTCCACTTAATTCTTGTCATTTATCTATCATGTTTTCATTAGAAACCATGATGTCGATTAGTTCGATTATGAACTAACCGCCTTCATGGGATTCTAATGGATTTATCGATGTAGTCTAGTAACGAATATTTATTACTTGATTTTGTGACGTACGTTGATTTCTTTGCATGAGCCGTACTTATTCTTCTTAGGAGAGTAGCTAACTTCTAAGTTGTTTGTTAATTCTTTCTGAAGCGAGAGTGGATGATTGAATTTAGAACTTTGCCATGTAAACATAGGATTATGTGAATGAAGCATAATTTGTGATAGACTTGAACTATTTTTATCACCCTGTGTAATCACGATAGATGACTTGTTATTTAAACCTCTCTGCTTACACTACCGCTATAGAGATATAGGGTCTGAGCTTTGTTGGTGTCCATGAGATTTCTGTCTTAATTGCGGATTTCGATTGGTATGATATGTGTGCAACGAGAGTTGGCATGTATTACTTTCGTGTTGTCTGATTAGGATCAACAGTCGCATGTTAATCAGTAATTTCAATTCTAGATGAATTCGATAATGAAGTTAGAATCCCATGTGTTTTCCTATTCTGAATTTGATTAATAAATTTAGTTATTAGTATAAAAGAAACCAATCCTTGTTAATTGTCTTAGAAGTGATAATTGATTATACATTGTTGCATAGGTGCATATTCTTAATTCACCAGTCTCTGTGGGATCGAACTTAATATATTACTTGTGATCACGTGCGCTTGCGTGTAGATTTCACCGAACAGGAATTGATTTGGATTCACCTTTTCTTCTTCTGACCAATCCAACTTCCTTTTCTTCTGGTTGCTCAGATACATTTGCCATTACATGCACACTCTTGCTCAGTTTGACCATCCTCTTTGTAGGATTCTCTGGTGCTAATGTAATTACTGATTTCTTTGGCATAGTAGGAACTGAAGGAACTATATCAACTGGTTTCTTACCTTTGTCTTTTGAGTCAGACTCAGGCAGAGTTTGAGTTTGAGATCTGGTTCTTGGTCTATTAATGTCAGTGTAATTCACCTCACTTATTACTATTCCCTTTTGCTTTGGAATCTTCTGTTTCTGAGAGGAATCAGTAATCTGTCTTTGCTCATCAGATTTTGTTTTGCTGATCTTCTTCTTCTCAGCAGCCAATCTTTCTTCTTCAAGTCTGATGGCCTCAATATCTACTCCTGGATTTTCTTTTTCAAAGATTTTCCTTGCCATGGCTTCATCAATTGCTTGCAAGGAAGGAGATTTATAGAAGAGAGTGGTTTCTTTGCCTCTGAACTTCAGAGTTTGACAAAATTTCTGAGACTCAGGGTCTCCAGCTTCAATCAGCTTTTCAGCTTCAACAACCAATTTTTCTTTCTTCTTTTCCACTTCAGAGTTCACAAGATCTATCTCTTTAGATATAGCATCTGAATTTCTGACTGCTTTACTTATACTCCGAGCTTGAGTTACAACAGTCAATTCCATAGATTTGTGTTTTTGAGATTTTCTGGGTGGTCTCTCAGAGCTTGCTGCTTCTCTACTGTTCTTCTTTGTTTCTTTAATCTGAAGCAGCTTTTGCTGTTTGTTCATCTCCCCTTTTTCTTCCTTATCATCATCTGGCTTTTTCCTTTTTATTTGCTGATCAGGTTTGCATTTGTCTTTGGATGTTTTCTCCCCCTTTTTGACATCAGCAGAGGTGAGAACCTGTACCAGCTGTGCCACAGAAGCACTCAAATCTGCCAGAGTATAATTCATTGAAGCCTGAGTTGCTTCAATAGAGGTAAGTCTGTCTTCAACAGAAGGTGATGTGGTTCTGCACATCCTGTTATTATAAGACAAGTGGCAAATTTTCCTTCTGACAGGCTCAGAGAGTGGAATTGGAGAACTTGGAACTGCAGGAGCTATAAAAGGAGTGGATTCCCTGACTGGTGACAGTGCCTTAACTGGGGAATCAACCCTTTCTGGTGTAGTTTCTCTGACTGGCTCAGAGATTAGTGAGTGTAGTCCAGGAGCTTGAATGGGGGTTGATGTGACTTCTGTGCCTTCATCATCATCAATGTCTGCAAGAAAAATACTCAGAGTATGTGACTCTAGAGCTTCAGTAGCTGCCTCAGAGTTTTCTGCCATGGGAATCTCCTGAGCAGGAGCTGCAACAATATCATCAGGTTGAACCAGAGAATCTTGGATTAACTGAAGGACCATTTCTATTTGTGCATCCTCTGATTTACTAGGAGCATCAGAGGGTTTTTCTGATATATCAGTATCAGCTGCAACTTTCTCTTCAACAGACCTTGTTCCTTCAGGCTGATCATTGTGATCAGAGGTGGACTCTGACAGTTGTTTGTCAGCTGCAGCAGTATCAAGTGGCATTGCAGAAATAGGCTCAATCAATAGTGGCTCTGCAGATTGATCAGAGAATGGAATCAAAGCTTGTTCAGGATCCTCTAATTGTGGTGGTTCCACAGTCAGATCAGTAATAGAGGTTGGCTTTATTTTCTTTCTCAGTCTCTTTGCCGGTGGAGGAGGAGGAATGTCTTCTTCTGATTCAGAATCTGAAATTTTCTGTAGGAATCTTCTTTTTCTGGGAGGAGGGGAGGGTTTGGTTGGGGATTTGGTAGATCTGAGTATCCTTTTTGGTGAAGATTTTTCAACTGGTCCTTGTTGAGAAGAACCAGAGGTTGGTTTGGGATCAGATTTTGCTATTGGATCATGAGCAGGAGATGGAGGCTGTGGGATATTCTCATCAGAGAATAAGGCTTCATACTTGTCAGGTAAAGCTATCTTCAGTTTATCCTGTACAGTCACAGGAATAGCAAATACAGGTACAGTATTCTTCTTACTATCCTTTTTAATCAGATCAGTAAAAGCTCTTTTGGTGATCTTAAATGGGAGTTCATTTCCATTTTCAGGAAGGGGCACATCAGGAAAGCAGTAAGAAAATATGAGCTGACAAAATCTTGAATAATAGACAATATTCATATTTTCTTTTCTCCTATCACCAATAAATCTCAATATAGATGTGGCAATATCAAATTTGAGATTGTGGATTAGAAAATACCCAATCTGCTGACTGAAGGTGGGAATGGCATCAAAGTTGCTGCATTTGTTACCAAAAGCCCTGGTTATGCAGTCATAGAAGAAGCTCCACTCCTTGCAGAGGTGTGGACGCTTAAGTTCCCCCATTTTGTCTGTGCTTGCAGAATACCCAAGAAAGATCATCATGTCACGCAAAGTCTGAGTGGGTACTGAAGCATCATATTTCTTTTCTTCAGGAAGATGAAGAGCCTTCCTAATGGTTGCTGGTGAGATAGCATACTCTTGGCCTTCATAATTGCAGGTGAGAGATGGAGAACCATTTTCACCTCCATCATCGTAATTTGCTGATCTCCAGAGGGTGAGAACTTGAGAAGGAGAGATTAGCTCTGGCTGAGTCAGAGCATACATCAGCTCACTGTGAGCCAAGAAATCTTGAATAAGATGAAACTCCTTGGGTGCTTCATCGTTGTCCAGAATGGCTGAGTAGTTGTTGGTGACAAACTTTGCTCCATTGAACTCGAAAGCAGTTGTCGACATGATTTCTGAAAAGAAAATGAGAGTTTGAGGTTATGCAGGTATGTTGTTTGACAAAATGTTTGAGAGAAAATGAGAAGAGGGTTTGAGAGAGAGAGAGTAAAAATCGTGTGTGTGTGTTAAAAATTCAAAATCGATATATATACGAGTGTATATACGAAAATCTTATTTCTGCGTTAGTGGGGCACGTGGCAGGTTCTGAACGGTAAAAAAACTTGGTAGTGGAGAAGTAATAATGAGTGGCGTGTGAATCTGAACAACTGTGCACCATTTACCAATAAAACACAATTATTTACCGTGTTTTTCTCCACTCAGGAATACAAATGGTTTTTCTACCGTTTGATAATAAAAACTAATATTATCTTGACCAAAATATTTATTTTAACTCGGACTTCGATCAGAAGCTGACCATTGACCAGAGTTTAAATAAATGACTTATAAAATGACAAATCAAAGAGTGATCATAGAATCTTGTAATGATGAGAGATAAATATTCAAGGTCTAAATGACACTTGCTCCTCAGAGTTTGCAAATATTTATTGAACTCTAGTCAAAAATTACTCGAAGCCAAGAAAAATTGTTAATCACAGAAGTGGAGTGAGGTGTGTGTTAACATGAATATTCTAATGTCACAGAGATTGTCAAATTTCTCAAATAATATTAGAAAGAATCAGATATTTAGAAACTGTTTTAATCATCTCATAAGCCGAGTTTCTTACAAAACGGATCAGAGTATACAATTTCTTCTCTTTTGAACAACATTTGTCTTTTGAAAGGGAACTTCTCATGGTAAGTGAGTCATAACCTTTATCAGACTTTTGTTTGCTCAGAGTATTTCTCCAGTAATCAGAGAATGTGAAAAGTCCCCAAAAATTAACTTAATTTTCGATGCATTTGCTTAATACCAGCAGTGCACTTGGATCTTTCCTTTCACAAATTTTCTAAGATCTCAAAGGAGTACCTGAGATTATTTCTTTTGTTTTTCTTTTCTTTTGATTTTCTTTTCCGAGAAGAAATATCTTGAGGATCCATAACTGAAGTTTATTAACTCTTAGCTCATAAGAGGAGGAAAGCAGATTCTTTTCTGAGTACATATCTAATATTTAAGAAGTAAGACAGTCTAGGTGACAAAATTAACTCATGTGTTGTGTGCTAAAGATTTCCACAGCTGTAATATCACAAAATTCAGACTTTAGAGAGGCTAATGACTAAATTCAGTTAAGTGCAACATATTCTTCACAGGAGTATCTTTCATCATGAAAAATTCAAGTCATCAGAGTTTGTCGGGTCAGAGTTTAAATATCAGAGTTTATCAAATCAGAGTATAATCATCAGAGTCTAGATCAGAGAATAACAGATGCAGTTGTAGATCATGTTCATAATAACAAATACTAACAGATATAGTATCATGCAATGTATCAGAGTTTAGAGAGGACCAGAGATCATGCCTAATTCGTTTACAAGCCTTGTAAATGTTGCTTCAGCCAGAGGTTTAGTGAAGATATCTGCCAACTGCTGATCTGTTGGAACAAAGTGAAGCTCTACTATTCCTTCCATCACATGTTCTCTGATAAAATGATACCTTATGCTGATATGCTTGGTCATGGAATGCTGTACTGGATTTCCTGTCATAGCAATAGCACTTTGGTTATCACAATAAATAGGAATTTGAGTCAGAGTTAACCCATAGTCCAGTAGTTGATTCTTCATCCATAAAATCTGAGCACAGCAGCTTCCTGCAGCAATATACTCTGCTTCTGCAGTGGATGTGGAGATAGATTTTTGTTTCTTACTGAACCAAGAAACTAATCTTCCTCCTAGAAATTGACAGCTCCCACTTGTACTTTTTCTGTCTATTTTGCATCCTGCAAAATCTGCATCAGAGTAACCAATCAGTGTAAAGTCTGATTCTCTGGGATACCAGAGTCCCATCTCAACTGTTCCTTTGAGATATTTGAAGATCCTTTTGACTGCTACAAGGTGTGGCTCTCTTGGATCTGCTTGAAATCTTGCACAGAGATAGGTTGCAAACATGATATCAGGTCTACTAGCAGTCAGATACAGTAGTGAGCCTATCATACCTCTATAGTTAGTAATCTCTACTGGTGAACCAGTGTCTTTATCTAACTTAGTGGCAGTTGCCATTGGAGTGGTAGCAGCTGAGCTATCCTGCATGTCGAATTTCTTTAGCAGGTTCCTGGTATATTTAGACTGATTAATGAAAATACCCTCATCAGTCTGTTTGACTTGAAGTCCCAAAAAATAGCTCATTTCTCCCATCATGCTCATCTGATATCTGCACTGCATAAGCTTTGAGAATCTCTCACCGAGTTTAGAATTAGTAGACCCAAAAATGATATCATCTACATAGACTTGAACTAATAGCAGATCATTACCATAGTTGAGATAAAATAGAGTTTTATCAATTGTACCTCTGTTGAAACCACTGTCTAAAAGAAATTGAGCCAGAGTTTCATACCATGCTCTTGGTGCTTGCTTTAGTCCATACAGTGCTTTATCCAATCTGTAGACATGATCTGGAAATTTTGTGTCCACAAATCCTGGAGGTTGTTCAACATATACCTCTTCCTCCAGCTCCCCATTGAGAAAAGCACTCTTTACATCCATCTGAAACACTTTGAATTTCTTGTGTGCTGCATAAGCCAAGAAAATTCTGATTGCTTCCAATCTGGAAACCGGGGCAAAGGTCTCATCATAGTCAATTCCTTCTTGTTGAGAATATCCCTTAGCTACCAGTCTGGCTTTATTTCTTGTAATTACACCATCACTGTCTGTTTTGTTCCTAAAAACCCACTTAGTACCTACAATTGATCTGTTCTTTGGTCTTGGTACAAGTGTCCAGACTTTATTTCTCTCAAATTCATTTAACTCCTCCTGCATTGCTGTTACCCAGTCTGCATCCTTTAAAGCTTCTTCCACTTTCTTTGGTTCTGTCTGAGATAAAAATGAATGGAATAAACACTCATTTGCTGTTGCAGTTCTGGTTTGTACTCCAGCATCTGGATCTCCAATAATCAGATCTGGTGTATGAGACTTTGTCCATTTTCTTTCATGTGGCAGTTGATTCCTGGAACTAGACCCTCCCCCATAATCCATGCCAGTATCATTGTGGTTCTCTGATGCCTCTCCCCCATTATTCATGCTATCTCCATGAGCATTCTGAGTTTCTGATGCTCCCCCTGAAGATGTGTTCTCCTGATTTTCTGATGCAGAGTGATCAGAGTTTGAGGAGTCAGAATCAGAGTTTGTGTTTTCTGCCGAGTCTGCAACATTTTCATCCAGATTTTCATCTTGAAGGTGCTCCCCCTCAACATGTGCTTGAGGTTGGTGAGTAGAAGTGACATGCTCTGATATTGTCTCAGAGTCAGAGTTTATGGAATCAGAGAATGCATCTTCATCTTCAAATCTCAGTTGCTCATGATCTTCAAAATCTTCCATTCCAGTAATTTTCTTATCATCAAAGGACACATGAATGGATTCCATGATTACCCTTGTTCTCAGATTGTAAACTCTGAAGGCTTTTGTTGATAAAGGATAACCAACAAAAATTCCTTCATCAGCTTTTAAATCAAATTTGGTTAGCTGTTCAGGATGATTTTTCAGAACAAAACATTTACATCCAAAAATATGGAAGTATTTGAGATTTGGTTTTCTGCCTTTAACCATTTCAAATGGAGTTTTCCCATGTTTGTTAATCAGAATTGCATTCTGTGTGAAACAGGCAGACTGCACAGCCTCAGCCTAGAAGTAGGTTGGTAACTTTGCTTCCTCCAACATGGTTCTAGCAGCTTCAATCAGAGTTCTGTTCTTTCTTTCAACAACACCATTTTGTTGAGGTGTTCCAGGTGCTGAAAATTCCTGTTTAATGCCATTTGCTTTACAGAACTCCTCCATTTTAAAATTCTTGAACTCAGTGCCATTATCACTTCTGATGATCTTTACTGCATCTTTAGAGATTTTGTTCAACTGTCTGACATGCTCAATCAATAAAGATGGTGTCTCATCCTTGCTGTGCAGAAAATATACCCATGTATATCTGGTAAATTCATCAACAATAACCAGAGTATATCTCTTCTTTGCAATGGACATTATATTTACTGGTCCAAAAAGATCAACATGCAGCAGATGATATGGCTCAAGAATTGAGGACTCAGTTTTACTTTTGAAGGAAGATCTCCTCTGTTTTGCTTTCTGACAGGAATCACAGAGTCCATCTGGAGTAAAAACTGATTTTGGAAGTCCTTTCACAAGATCTTTCTTCACAAGCTCATTTATATTATTGAAGTTTAGGTGAGATAATTTCTTGTGCCAGTTCCAGCTTTCTTCAATACTAGCTCTGCCAAGTAGACAGATTGCAGAGCTTTCAGAGTTTAAAGATAGCTTAGCTTCATAGATGTTTCCATGTATGTATCCTTTCAGAACAATTTTTCCAGTTCTTTTGCTAATGATCTCACAGTGTTCTTCTAGGAAATTGACATGATATCCTCTGTCACAGATTTGACTTATGCTCAGCAGATTGTGCTTAAGTCCTGAGACAAGAGCTACAGATTGAATGATGACATTTCCAAGATTGATATTGCCATATCCCAAAGTTTTCCCTATGTTGCCATCTCCATAAGAAACATTTGGGCCAGCCTTCTCCACAAAGTCTGATAGCAGGGCTTTATTTCCTGTCATATGTCCCGAGCATCCACTGTCCAGAACTAGGATGTTTTTCCTGTTGCCCTGCAATCACATACACAACTAATGATTAGTTTTAAGGACCCAGACTTGCTTGGATCCTTTGTTCTTGTTAAGTTTGTTAACACTAGCAGCGGAAGATTTATCAGAGTTTATATCAGAGTTTATGCTAACAGACTTTTTAACAGATGTTGAACTAGGAGAATCAATCTTTTTCCTCAAAGAAGGTTTTAATTCATAATAATCATAATATAAACTATGGTATTCCTTACAAGTGTAAATGGAATGCCATAAACTACCACAATGAAAACAGGGATTCTCTGGTCTAAATCTAGTATTCCTAGTCTTAACTTCTGATTTTGGAGATATAGCATTTATGTCCTTATTTTTCCTGCAAAAAGAAGCAAGATGATTAGGATTACCACAATTATGACAAGTTTTCCTAGGAGCATTTGGAACAGGCATGTAATTGTTGCTTTTGTTTATTCCAACCTTTCCATTCCTATTTTTCCTAGGTTCCTTAATCCTGTTTTCTTTCTTAACCTCCTTGAGTTTATGCTTAAGCTGTTTCAGAGTCATCAAACCAATATTAACCTGTTTAGGTGTATCAGTCTTTGATTTGTCCTGAGTCTTTGATTCTGCAACAAATCTTACTGGAACTACCTTAGGTTTTTCAATTTTAATGGTTTCTTGTTTATAAGACTCAGCTTCATTTTTATCAGAGTAACCTAACCCTTTCTTCCAGTTTCCACTTTCTAAGATATTCTAAGTAGTCTTTCCTGAGTTAGTCCAAGTTCTGATTATCTCTCTTTCCTTAACAAGTTCTGTTTCAAGAAAAGCATTTTTCTTTAAGAGTTCATTTTTAATAAAGATAGAGTCATCTCTTTCCTTCTGAACTTCTAGCATCAGAACTAGTTCCTTTTCAAGATAATCATTCCTTTTCTTGACTTCTAAGTTCTCAGATTTTAGTCTTTCATTTTCTAAAGTCTGATCTCTATAACTAACATGCAGAGTTTTAAGAAACAATCTTAACTCAGTTATATCTTCAGTATCAAAAGCAAGAGTGGAATGAGGTACCTTAGTTTCAACAGTCTCAGTGCTGTTGTCCATGTTTGCCATCAAGGCATAGTTGACTTCATCCTCTGATTCTGATGTGTCTGCCCAGCTTCCTTTCTTTGTGATAAAGGCCTGTTCCTTTTCTTTCTTAGCTTTCTTGCACTCAGTTGCAAAGTGGCCTTTCTCTCCACAATTGAAGCAGGTGTACTTAGACTTATCAGATTTTCCAGATTTTTCTTCTTTGCCTTCATTCTTTTTGAAGACCTTTCTGTCAGAGTTTCTGTCTTTGGTTGAGAACTTCTTCCCTTTGTTGAAGTTCTTGTAAGCCATCTTCTTGAAGCTTTTTACCATCAGTGCTGCCAGCTGCATCATCTCAGTATCACTGTCATCAGAGTCTGAAGGCATATCAGAGTTTGAGTCAACATCAGAGTTTGATGACTCAGTATCAGACTTTTTGACATGAGTTTTTCCCTTGCTTTTCACAGTTGATTCTTCTTGAACTTTTAGAGCAACTGGTTTGGGTTTCCCACCATGTCGTTTGCTCCTTTGTTCCATTTCAAGTTCATGAGTTTTCAACCTTCCAAAAAATTCATCCAGAGACATCTCTTCAAGATCATGATTGTCTCTTATAGTGGTTACTTTCAAATCCCACTTTTCAGGAAGAGCAAGCAGAAATTTGAGATTTGAATCTTCCAAATCATATTCTTTGTCCACAAGAGACAAGTCATTCAGCAGCTTGACAAACCTATCATAAAGATCAGTCAGTGATTCACCAGATTTTGAATCAAAGTGTTCATACTCTTGAGTAAGTATGGTTCTTCTGTTCTTTTTGATGGCTTTGGTTCCTTGACATCTGACTTCCAAAGCATCCCATATCTCCTTTGCAGTTTTGCATCCAATTACTCTATTGGACATAGCATTGTCCAAAGCACTATGCAACAGATGCTTCACCTTTGCATCTTTACTGATAGATGAGATGTCCTCTGGAGTATAGTCCTTCTTTTCTTTAGGAATCATCTTCTGGGGTTCATCTCCCACAGCAACAGAGAGCTTTGTTGGCATGTGTGGACCATCATAAATTCTATCCAGATATTCTGGATCTGTAGATTCCAAAAACATGATCATTCTTACTTTCCAGACAGAATATTCAGATGCCCTGAGGACCGGAACCCTAAGAGACTCATATCTACTGTTTTGTGATTTCTCAGACATGATTGTGTGATTAAGATCTCACTGTAGGTATATCAACAGAGCTGGCTCTGATACCACTTGTTAGGCCGAATAAACTCACTATATAAGATAATATAGTGAACACAATCCAAGACAAACACAAGTATAAGAGAATAACTCAATAAACTCTTATTCATAAATCACAGTAGCTTACAAATAATCTCTTAGTGATTTATATCTTATCACTAAGAGCTGCTAGGTTACACGAATGATATTCAATTGATAACTCATCTAGAGTAAACCCTAAGCTGTGTTTATATACACAGTTACATGATATCTACTGATTGATTTATAATTATCTGCTTCCTAAAATAATCTAATCAGTAGCTATCCTTCTGCTGTCCTGATCTGCACAATCTCTCTTGATCTTTATCTTCCTTATTTAGTCAGATATGCTCCTGAAAATCAGCCGCTTGCAAACTCTGATCATCGCTTAAACTCTGATCCAGCTGTCAGTCGTTAAACTCTGATTTCCAGCTAAACTCTGATATTTGCTTCTGCATACTAAACAAGTTAGATACCTGTGACATCATCAAATATGTAACAAATCAGATGTACAGAAGATGTTTTAACCATCTCATAAGCCGAGTTTCTCACAATATGGATCAGAGTATAAGTTTTTTCTCTTTTGTAAGACATGTATCTTTTGAAAGGAAACTTCTCAGGGTAAGTGAGTCATAACCTTCATCAGATTTTTATTTCTCAGTGTATTTCTCTAGCAATCAGATAATGCGAAAGGTCTCCAAGAAAAATACAATTTTTCTGATGCATTTTGCTTAATACCAGCAGTGCACTTGGATCTTTCCTTTCACAGAATTTCTAAGATCTCAAAGGAGTACCCGAGATAACTTTTCTTTCTTTTCTTTTGTTTTCTTTTCTTTTCTTTTCTTTTGTTTTCTGAGAAGAAACAAATTTGTTGATCCATATATGAGACTTATTCACTCTTAGCTTATAAGGGGAATAAAGCAAGTTCTTCACTGAGTGCATGTCTAATATTTAAGAAGTAAGGCAGTCTAGGCAACAAATTTAAATCATGTTTTGTGTAACATAGATTTCCACATATGTAATATCACAAAAATCAGACTTTAGAGATGTTCATGACTTAATTCAAGTATTTGCAACATATTCTTCACAGGAATTTCTCTTATCAGTGAAAATTCATGTCATCGGAGTTTGTCAGGTCAGAGCATAAATATCAGAGTTTGTCAAATCAGAGCATAATCATCAGAGTTTAGATCAGAGAATAACAGATGCAGATGTTGATCAAGTATGTAAAAGAGATTAATAACAGATATCTTATTATGAAATGTAGCAGAGTTTAGAGAGGACCAGAGATCATCCCTAATTCGTTTACAAGTCTTGTGAATGTTGCTTCAGCCAAAGGTTTGGTGAAGATATCTGCTAACTGCTGATCTGTTGGGACAAAGTGAAGTTCTACCGTCCCTTCCATCACATGTTCTCTGATAAAATGATATCTTATGCTGATGTGCTTGGTCATGGAATGCTGTACTGGATTTCCTGTCATAGCAATAGCACTTTGGTTATCACAGTAAATAGGAATTTGAGTAAGAGATAAGCCATAGTCCAACAATTGATTTTTCATCCATAAAATCTGAGCACAGCAGCTTCCTGCAGCAATATACTCTGCCTCTGCAGTAGATGTGGAAATTGATTTTTGTTTCTTGCTGAACCAAGACACTAGTCTTCCTCCAAGAAATTGACAACTCCCACTTGTTCTCTTTCTGTCTATTTTGCACCCTGCAAAATCTGCATCAGAGTAGCCAATCAATGTAAAGTCTGATTCTCTGGGATACCAGAGTCCTATCTCAACTGTACCCTTGAGATATTTAAAAATCCTTTTGAATGCTACCAGATGTGGTTCTCTTGGATCTGCTTGAAATCTTGCACAGAGACATGTAGCAAACATGATATCAGGTCTACTTGCAGTTAGATATAGAAGTGAGCCTATCATACCTCTATAATTAGTGATTTCTACTGGTGATCCAGTATTTTTATCTAACTTAGTGGCTGTTGCCATGGGAGTAGTGGCAGCTGAACTATCCTGCATACCAAATTTTGTTAGCAGATTTATGGTGTATTTAGACTGATTAATGAAAATTCCCTCATCAGTCTGCTTAACTTGCAGCCCCAGAAAATAGCTCATTTCTCCCATCATGCTCATCTAATATCTAGACTGCATAAGCTTTGAGAATCTTTCACAGAGTTTAGGATTAGTAGATCCAAAAATGATATCATCTACATAAACTTGAACTAAAAGCAGGTCATTACCATGGTTGAGATAAAACAAAGTTTTGTCTATTGTACCTCTGTTGAAACCACTCTCCAGGAGGAATTGAGCCAGAGTTTCATACCATGCTCTTGGTGCTTGCTTTAGTCCATACAGTGCCTTGTCCAGTCTGTAGACATGGTCTGGAAATTTTGTATCCACAAAACCTGGAGGTTGTTCAACAAATACTTCTTCCTCCAGCTCTCCATTCAGAAAAGCACTCTTTACATCCATCTGAAAAACTTTGAATTTCTTGTGTGCTGTATAAGCCAAGAAAATTCTGATTGCTTCCAATCTGGCAACTGGGGCAAAGGTCTCATCATAGTCAATTCCTTCTTATTGAGAATATCCCTTGGCTACCAGTCTGGCTTTGTTTCTGGTGATTACTCCATCACTGTCTATCTTGTTTCTGAACACCCATTTGGTACCAACTATTGATCTGTTCTTTGGTCTTGGTACTAATGTCCAGACTTTGTTTCTCTCAAATTCATTTAACTCCTCCTGCATTGCTGTTACCCAATCAGCATCATTAAGAGCTTCTTCCACTTTCTTTGGTTCTGTGTGAGATAAAAATGAGTGAAATAAGCATTCATTTGCTGTTGCAGTTCTGGTTTGTACTCCTGCATCTGGATCACCAATTATTAAATCTGGTGTGTGAGACTTTGTCCATTTTATCTCATGAGGCAGTTGACTTCTGGAATTTGATCCTCCCCCATAATCCATGCTATTTCCAGTGTAATTCTGATTTTCTGATGCCTCTCCCCCATTATTCATGCTATCTCCAAGAGTATTCTGAGTTTCTGATGCTCCCCCTGAAGATGTGTTCTCATGATTCTCTGATGTAGAATGATCAGAGTTAGAGGAGTCAGTATCAGAGTTTGTGTTTTCTGCTGAGTCTTCAACATTTTAACCCAGATTTTCATTGTGAAAGTGCTCCCCCTCAACATGTGCTTGAGGTAGGTGGGTTGGAGTGACATACTCTGATATGATCTCAGAGTCAGAATTTATGGAGTCAGAGAATGCATCTTCATCTTCAAATCTCAGTTGCTCATGGTCAGCAAAATCTTCCATTCCAGTAATTTTTTTGTCATCAAAGGATACATGAATGGATTCCATGACTACCTTTGTTCTCAAATTGTAAACTCTGAAGGCTTTTGTTGACAGAGGATAGCCAACAAAGATTCCTTCATCAGCTTTTAAATCAAATTTAGTCAACTATTTTGGATGATTTTTCAGAACAAAACACTTACACCCAAATATGTGGAAGTACTTGAGATTTGGTTTCCTGCCTTTGACCATCTCAAATGGTGTTTTCCCATGTTTGTTTATCAGAGTTGCATTCTGTGTGAAACAGGCAGTTTGCACAGCTTCAGCCCAGAAGTAAGTTGGTAACTTTGCTTCCTCCAACATGGTTCTAGCAGCTTCAATTAGAGTTCTGTTCTTTCGTTCCACAACACCATTTTGCTGAGGTGTTCCAGGTGCTGAAAATTCTTGCTTGATTCCATTTTCCTTACAGAACTCTTCCATCTTAGAATTCTTGAACTCAGTGCCATTATCACTTCTGATGATCTTGACTGCATCTTTAGAAATTTTGTCCAGTTGTCTGACATGCACAATTAAAAGAGATGATGTCTCATCCTTGCTGTGTAGAAAATATACCCAAGTATAACTGGTAAATTCATCAACAATGACTAGAGTATATCTTTTCTTTGCAATGGACATTACATTTACTGGTCCAAAAAGATCAACATGAAGCAGATGATATGGCTGAAGAATTAAGGACTCAGTTTTACTTTTGAATGAGGATTTCCTCTGTTTTGCCTTCTGACAGGAGTCACAGAGTCCATCTGGAGTAAAAACTGATTTGGGAAGTCCTCTCACAAGATCTTTCTTCACTAACTCATTTATATTGTTGAAGTTCAGGTGAGATAGTTTCTTGTGCCAATTCCAGCTTTCTTCAATACTGGCTCTGCCAAGTAGACAGATTGCAGAGCTTTCAGAGTTTAAAGAGAGCTTGGCTTCATAGATGTTTCCATGTCTATATCCTTTCAGAACAACTTTCCCAGTGCTTTTACTAATGACCTCACAGTGTTCTTCTAGGAAATCAACATGATATCCTCTGTCACAGATTTGACTTATGCTCAGCAGATTGTGCTTAAGTCCTGAGACCAGAGCTACAGATTGAATGATGACATTTCCAAGATTGATATTGCCATATCCCAAAGTTTTCCCTATGTTGCCATCTCCATAAGAAACATTTGGGCCAGCCTTCTCCACAAAGTCTGATAGCAGGGCTTTATTTCCTGTCATATGTCCCGAGCATCCACTGTCCAGAACTAGGATGTTTTTCCTGTTGCCCTGCAATCACATACACAACTAATGATTAGTTTTAAGGACCCAGACTTGCTTGGATCCTTTGTTCTTGTTAAGTTTGTTAACACTAGCAGCGGAAGATTTATCAGAGTTTAAATCAGAGTTTGTGCTAACAGACTTTTTAACAGAGTTTAAACCAGGAGAATCAATATTTTTCTTCAAAGAAGATTTCAATTCATAGTAATCATAGTATAAACTATGGTATTCCTTACAAGTGTAAATGGAATGCCATAAACTACCGCAATGAAAACAAGGATTTTCTGGTCTAAATCTAGTATTCCTAGTCTTAACTTCTGATTTGGAAGACATAGCATTTATGTCCTTATTCTTCCTGCAAAAAGAAGCAAGATGATTAGGATTACCACAATTATGACAAGTTTTCCTAGGAGCATTTGGAATAGGCATATGATTGTTGCTTTTGTCTATTCCTACCTTCCCATTTCTATTTTTCCTAGGTTCCTTAATCCCGTTTTCTTTCTTAACCTCCTTGAGCTTATGCTTAAGCTGTTTCTGAGTCATTAAACCAATATTGACCTGTTTAGGTCTATCAGTCTTTGATTTGTCCTGAGCCTTTGATTCTGCAACAAATTTTACTGGAACTACGTTAGGTTTCTCAATTTTAATGGTTTCTTGTTTATGTGACTCAGCTTCATTTTTATCCGAGTATCCTAAACCTTTCTTCCAGTTTCCACTTTCTAAGATATTCTGAGTAGTCTTTCCTGAGTTAGTCCAAGTTCTGATTATCTCTCTTTCCTTAACAAGTTCTGATTCAAGAGAAGCAGTTTTCTTTAAGAGTTCATTTTTAACAAAACAGAGTCATCTCTTTCCTCCTGAATTTCTAGCATCTGAACTAGTTCTTTCTCAAGATAATCATTCCTTTTCTTAACTTCTAAGATTTTAGATTTTAGTCTCTCATTTTCTAAAGTCTGATCTCTATAACTAACATGCATATTTTTGAGAAACAATCTTAACTCAGTTATATCTTCAGTGTCAAAAGCAAGAGTGGAATGGGGTACCTTAGTTTCAACAGCCTCAGTGCTGTTGTCCATGTTTGCCATCAGGGCATAGTTGACTTCTTCCTCTGATTCTGATGAGTCTGCCCAGCTTCCCTTCTTTGTGATAAAGGCTTGTTCCTTTTCTTTCTTGGCTTTCTTACACTCATTTGCAAAATGACCTTTCTCACCACGATTGAAGCAGGTGTATTTAGACTTATCAGCTTTTCCAGATTTTTCTTCTTTGCCTTCATTCCTTTTGAAGACCTTCTTATCAGAGTTTCTGTCTTTCCTTGAGAACTTCTTCCCTTTGTTGAAGTTCTTGTAAGCCATTTTCTTGAAGCTTTTCACCATCAGTGCTGCCAGCTGCATCATCTCAGT
This sequence comes from Daucus carota subsp. sativus, assembly GCF_001625215.2. Taxonomy (NCBI): domain Eukaryota; kingdom Viridiplantae; phylum Streptophyta; class Magnoliopsida; order Apiales; family Apiaceae; genus Daucus; species Daucus carota. The sequence goes on along the minus strand of NC_030384.2, from coordinate 3,321,489 downwards.
ATCACTGTCATCAGAGTCTAAAGGTATATCAGTGTCTGAGTCATCATCAGAGTTTGATGACTCAGTATCAGACTTTTTGACATGTGCTTTTCCCTTGCTTTTCACAGCTGTTTCTTCTTGAACTTTTAGAGCAACTGGTTTGGGTTTCCCACCATGTCGTTTGCTCCTTTGCTCCATTTCAAGTTCATAAGTTTTCAATCTTCCAAAGATATCATCCAGAGACATCTCTTCAAGATCATGATTATCTCTTATAGTGGTTACCTTCAAATCCCACTTTTCAGGTAGAGCAAGCAGAAATTTGAGATTTGAATCTTCCAAGTCATATTCTTTATCCACTAGAGATAAGTCATTCAGCAGCTTGACAAAACTGTCATAAAGATCAGTCAATGATTCACCAGTTTTTGAATCAAAGTGATCATACTCTTGAGTAAGTATGGTCCTTCTGTTCTTTTTGATGGCTTTGGTTCCTTGACATCTGACTTCCAAAGCATCCCATATTTCTTTTGTAGTTTTGCATCCAATCACCCTATTTGACATAGCATTGTCAAGAGCACTGTGCAATAAGTGTTTTACTTTTGCATCCTTACTGATTGATGAGATGTCCTCAGGAGTATAGTCTTTCTTTTCTTTGGGGATCATCTTCTGGGGTTCATCTCCAACTGCAACATAGAGATTTGTTGGCATGTGTGGACCATCATAAATCCTGTCCAGGTACTCTGGATCTGTGGATTCCAGAAACATAGCCATTCTAACCTTCCAGATAGGATATTCAGATGCCCTGAGGACCGGAACCCTAAGTGACTCATATCTACTGTTTGAAGTTTGTGATTTTTCAGACATGATTGTGTGATTAAGATCTCACTGTAGGTATATCAACAGAGCTGGCTCTGATACCACTTGTTAGGCCGAATTAACTCACTATATAAATCAATATAGTGAACACAATCAATAAAAATTACTCAAATAAGAGAATTAACAAAGTAAACTCTTATTCAAAAAACTCAGTAGGTTACAAAAACTCTCTTAGTGATTTATATTGTATCACTAAGAGCTGCTGGGTTACAAGAATACTCTTCTCGATTTTCTAACTCTTATAGAGTAAACCCTAATCTGTGTTTATATACACAGTTACATGATATCTACTGATTGATTTATAATTATCTGCTTCCTAAAATAATCTAATCAGTAGCTATCCTTCTGCTGTCCTGATCTGCACAATCTCCCTTGATCTTTATCTTCCTTATTTAGCCAGATCTACTCCTGAAAATCAGCCGCCTGCAAACTCTGATCATCGATAAACTCTGATCCAGCTGGCAGTTGTTAAACTTTGATTTCAGTTAAACTCTGATATTTGCTTCTACACACTAAACAAGTTAGATACCTGTGACATCATCAAATATGTAACAAGTCTGTGTTCTGTTTGTAAACTACATCTCGCACAACATGGTATTACCAGTATTTCTTTACGGTTATACTCGAAATAAATATTGTCCTTTTGTCCAAATTTTGTTGACTACAGATATCTATGATTGAATATTAGCTAGCCTCTTGATTTCAAAAATATAAGTTCATGGCTTAAGTTGTCAGACAGACAAATTTTCATCTGGAAACAGAGGTCGTTAATTGCAGTGGTGCTGTGGGCTTTTGTGAAAAAACGGTTGTGTTTAATGTGAATGTGATTTGTAAAAGCCAAAAATTAGCACACTTTAAACTTCTATAATTGCATTTAACTGATATAAAATTACTAGAAACCTTGTTTAATCAATTGAGGAACATTTACAAATGCTAGATACTTCATTTTTTTTAATTTCTATTATCAGTGCTAAAATTTTAGTACTCACACAACCTTTGGTCAAGGAACAGGGGATAGTGAAACCACTAGGATAGTATCCAAAGGTTAAAATCTCATTATCTCCGAAATTTTGTTACAGAATAACATGTTTAAAGTGCACAAAATATGGTTACAAACTAGCAATTCTGATACCCCAGGTTAGTAGTATAAAAAAACATTGTTGTTATAATAACAATAATAATTTTGTTGCAGTGAGTATGTTAAATGATAAAATTAGTCTTATTTTAGGTAAACTACGTACTAAAGATATTAATAATAAGAAGAAGAATAAAATTGGTGGATACTTGTATTTATTTTGAATAGATATGTATATTAACTAGACCCGACAAATTTTCACACGACACGAATACACGACACGAAAATTTAGTGTTTGTGTTTGCAGTTTGAGTACACGACACGAAAAGGTACACGACACGAAGTACACGACTGAGATGTCGTGTCGGTTTTGTGTTTACCCTTCGGGTACACGACATGACACGAGGTACACGAAATAAATATAATTTAATAGTTAAATATTAATATTTAATTATAAGTATGTATATTTATAATAAATATATGTATATTTTCTTTTAAAATAATACATAGTTTATAATATTGTAAGTGTAAATGATTTAAATATATATATTTCATACTATTTTGTAATTTTTTTGCCTAGAAATCTAATATTTACATTAATTTATATATTTATTTATATTTATATTTAAATTGGATTTTACACGAAACACGACACGAGAACGACACGAAAACGGAGGTACACGACACGAAAATACACGAACGCTAAACGGGTCGGTTTTGTGTTTGGCCTTTGAGTACATGACACAAAAAGGTACACGACACGAAAGTACACGATCTGCACGAATTGTAAGGTCTAATATTAACATAGTACACTAGTGCGTTTTTATGAATTTTAGTTAGGCTTGGACTAAAACTAAAGGTTATAGTTATGTACTTGTTCTCAGATTTTGTTAATGATCCTTATTTAAGTATTTATAGCCTTCTGTTAGGTATTTAATGTGATTGTTGTGTAACTATATGTTGCAGGCGTTAGTAGTTTACATGATCCTAGTTGTAAGTGTTGATACCACCTGTGCCTTTCGATTAAGAGCTATAGATATCTTCCATTGATGCTACCGAGTTACTCCTGCCATTTCTTGGACTTAGTATTGGGCTGCTGATGAAGTCCTTGCGAACACAATTAATCAGTCTTCTTTAGCTTCAACTTGTTTTCTGCACTCTCCCACTAGGGTCCTGGTATTTAACATGTTTCTCGGATTAGTCTGCCTTCCAATAACATGGCTGTGCATATTAGGCTATAGAAGTTTTACGATTATGCTTGACATGGGGATTAAATCAATATATTTTTCATTTGATAGCATTTTATATCATAAAATTGTGAGACTCTGGCCCATGCATCCAGGCTTCTACATTCCTGTCGGGCTCTCTGATTAGGATCCAGAAAAAATCTCGTATTTATATTTATGGTAATCTTTTGTACTTCATTACTTTACGTCTGTTTGGTTCCTGAAAGTAATGAAATGCCCTGCATCTGCTTGTTTCATGAAAGTTATGACTAAGCAGTACCTTTTTTTCCTGACCCATGTGTCGATACAGATACATGCACCGATCTTAAAATTAGCTGTTAGTGCAGTACAAGTTAATCTTCAAACTTTAGTTCATCCAGTTGTTTGCAGCTGGAATTGGAATTATGTTGGAATATCATGGAAAATTACATTTTACTATTTTTATGTTTTTAACAATATCCATCCTTTTTCAAAAATATCACGGGTTTTTAATTATCTATTGTAAAATATCTTTTATATAATAATACACTCAAAATTCAGGAAAGTTTCCATTTTATTGAGCTACCATTAAATATAAAGAGACACTTTATCTTCTTTTGTGTGTCTGCGCAACATAACGATAGTAATGAGTTTGTGACCAATAATAGGGTATTATTATCATAAAGGATACATAAATGTCCTTGACATGAATCTTGATGGTAGATGGATTTAGATTTTTTGTACATCTCTACCTGAGGTCAAGAGGATGATAATGAAATTTTCTTTTTAGTCACGGACCAGAAAACATTTAGGTTGTTTTGTCATTGACTATACTTTCTGATCCTGATCAGTTATGGTCATTCTTTACATAGAGATAATGGGGATGGAGTTTCTAAAGCACATAACATAATAGAGATAATAGAGAAGTTCTCTATTAGTGCATCTTAAATCATGTATTTTATTATTAAAAACTATAAATCATTGTAGGTCGTGCACGAACATCATACTTATTCCGTTTGATTAAAATTTTCAATAATTTTTATATACATGAATGTGAATTATTTCAAATTTAAGAATATATAATTAGGCGACGTATAATTCTTTGTATAATTCGAATTGAGAGACTACTACAAAGTTTGAGTTCACATAATTTGAATTATTGTAAGCATTATTTTCTTGAGGCGTACCTTGGTCTTAATTTTGTACAAATTAAGGCAATAATTTAAATTATCGAAAAATCAACACGAGTATGCATATTGAGCAAATTATTATCAGGTGTTACACAATCAATATATTTAAAAATATAATTACATCAACACGAGTATGCATATTTTTAAATAATTTAAAAATATCTTTAAAAATATAATTACATTAATATATTAAATTAATTAAATATATAATAAACAAAATATATTTATTCCAGAACTGAACCAAACACGTGATATGAGGAATGATACCTCAACCCGATACTGTACTAACCCAATTCCTGATTCCAATCCGATATCGTTTTACGAACCAAACGAGCCCTATATGGGATAGTCTATTAGTCTGACAAAGACTTTCGACTTTGTGTCTATCTACAAAAAGGGAAAGACACGCGTGGCCTTGCTTGCTAGTCACTAGTCAGTTAAGAAAAACGCGTTGAGGTACTAGTACCACTATTTTAATACTAGTACCACTAGATTATTGTTTTATACAACCACATTGCAAGAAATGCTTCATGCTCAAATTCATTACCTGCCCCCATAAAATACTTCATCCATGCAGTAGCAGTGACAATTCTACCAGGATTTCTACAACATTTTTATGAGCTTTTTTCAAACAATTTAAACACATGAACATATTCATCAGCTAAAGGACTACAAAATGACTCCCCTAAAACCGAAAAATTCCCCAAAAAAACAACATCTTCTAAAGTAATACTCACCTCACCCCATGGAAAAACAAAGATGTTTGTCTCAGCACACCACCTCTCAGCAAGGCCTATGATCAAGTTCTTGTCTTTCGGAATCACGTAAGTTGAGGCCAAAATTGCTTCATAAATACCAGCTTGCTTCCAAATTTCCTGGTACTGGGGCTTCAAACTATGCACCCAAACCTTCCATTTTTCTGATGGGTTGACCTTATATGACTGTATCTGGCACTTTTTCAGTTTTTTAAAAGAGGGTTTTGTGGGGAATGGTGAACAAGGTGAAGTAGGAAAATGCTTATGATATCCATTAAAAACGGGCTTCAAAAAATGTGCATTTCTTCGAGTTGGGTTTCCTCCGCAGGGTGGATGCATTACATCTGTTGGGGTTATACTGAAATATTCGTTTGAAGTATATCACAATTATTTGAGAATCTTGAATGCATGTTTTCACATTGTCTGTATATTATATATTGTAGACAATCTAGTATCAAATGGGATAGCAGAAGATTAGATTGTCGAGTTCCTTATATAATATAATATAGGTTCACAGTCTAAATGGTGTTAGACAAACCATTGGAACGACTGAAGTATTATTTGGAAATAGTTTATCTTGACTATTGAATAATACTTATATACTTTTTGTATATTGAACGGGATCAAAATAGTAGAAAAATTGTATCTTTAATTCTGACAATAAAGAACTAAGATTCTATGATGTTATTAATGCTTAAGTTCTTAATCCGGATATAGTGATTGATACTTGTATTTAATGCACATGCCTTGACTCATAAATTAAGTAATTTATTTTAAATTACGAATTTATGTATTGGGCAATGACATTATATACAGAGTGGGATATTGACTATAGAAGGAAACTGTGTCCGAAAAATATATTCGAGTGATGATGTCCTCTTGAAAGCTCATAAAGATAATTATGCTTTAGTCCTGCAGGCAGATTTGTTCTTGCATAATTATAAGGTTGAGTGGATGATCAAGGATAAAAGATATTAATTAAATTAATTGTCAGAAATTAATTTAATTAATGGACATGCGATATCTTAAACATGGGGAATTTATAAGCAATTAATATGGGAACCGAATTAAATAATTAATTTACGGAATTAGGAAAGGTAGTGCAAATATTAGTTCTTTAGTGGATAGAATTAATATTTAATGACATTGGGCCTGGCCCGGAATGTCATTGGAAGGCCTGACCTAATGATCCATGATCCCTACTGTAGCCTATATATATTCTCGTTCTCCTAAAGCTGAAAGACACACCAAAACGAATTTATCCTAGAGTTTGAGAGAGGCAGACGTTTTTCTCAAGGAGACAGCTAGGGTTTTGAGTTTTCGGAGCTTTAAGTAGAGGCACACCTTGGGAGATCGAAGGCCACACTTCATCCAAGGAGAATCAAGGAATACAGTAGAAGACGTGGATTTGAATCGCTTGCGCCGTAGTGATTAAGGTTAATATTCTGTTCGAACTTTCAATTAATATCATAAAACGCAGGGCCAAGGTCCGATTGTTCCTACAATGGCATCAGAGCCAGGTTGCGGTTCTGCGATTTATGATATGTAGTCCATGTCATGATTATATATGCATGTATATAGTGATTTTGTGATGCAGGTCGTTGTCCACTATTATGGCCGTGTTTTAGTTATTCTGTTATGTTTGGATTCCACGTGGTTTATCGTGGCTGTTGTAAATCACGAGGGTTGATCGTGATAGTTTTGATCTTGTAATTCAATTTGTAATTGTTTTAGATTATGATCTGATGTAATAGAATAGGCTGGTTCGTCTGTACAATTTGTATGTAATTGTTTGATCAACGGGGCTGCAAGAAACAAGGATTTTCCGCTGCTGCGATTAGGGTTTCAGGGGTGCTGCACTGTTTTGGCTGTAACTTTTGCATACGATGTCCGATTTGGGCGAATGAGCACTTTTCGGAGACGGCAGAACGAGACGAAGCTAGCTACATCCCGGTCACCTTGGTTGAGGTGATTTCGAAGCCTATTTTCGGAATTTTCGAGGCATTCTGAGGCCGTTTAGGCCTCCAAACGGGCTCTCGAAGTTTTCTGGAAGCTGATTTCGAAGCTGATTTTTCCGGGGCCATAATAGTGGATGTGTTTTATTATGATTCTTGATTATTGTTATTATGTGTTTCTTGTTTGTGTTGTTATGCCATGTGATACTAACCCTTCGCATGCTAGAATGACATGGACAGAGGGATGTTTTTTTATTAATGCTTTAATCATGCTAGTATGCTGCCATGTTATGTGTTCTTTGTGTTGCTATGACCCTGATAGTATGCATGTGGACTTCGAAGAAATAACATAGGGCGATGCATCTAAATTAAAATCCTCAAAGTAAAATCTAAGTGGGAGAGGGAGTTAATATGATATTAAATCCCATGGTCTCCATCATTGTTTGTATGTAATTTAACATAAAGACGAATATAAATTATGTATACGTCACCCATCGTGGCATGTAATTTATGGTGTCTAGAATGTTATAGATATTACTGGAACAAACTTCTTAAATTAATACGAATAGATGCGAATTTTCTTTATCTCTGATTTGGGGCGATTTCTAAGGCTTATGGGTATTAAGTGAGACCGGTGTGACTCCTCCACTGCCTAGAAATCAAACCAGACACGAATATTGAATTGAAGTATTCTATTCAAGGAATATTGGAAGGTATACATGCCGCCCATCATGGCGTACCAAGTTCCATAGGTTTCGGGTAATTTAAGATTTGATGATGGTATACACTTAGCTATGAAAAATAATATAGACCACCCCAACGTGGCTTATTGTTTAGTAATAGGACCGAAGTAACGTTTAAACAAATTTAGGTGGTATATATGTCACCCATCGTGACGTACCAGAAACTTATGGTGTTTAAACGTTAGTGCATTTAATTTTAATAATTGTTAGAGGAACCAATAGGTCTTAATTTTTAATGCACCCTTCTTTATGTGTAATGTGATTTTTTCATGCATGATTCTCAGGATAAAATGGGCTTTAATCCACTGTTCACCATACTTAAGGATAACAAACTTACCGGACCTAACTATATTGAATGGAAACGTAATTTGGACATTGTGTTGACTGCTGAGGAGTACAAGTTTGGCATTTATGAACCCAAGCCTGAGCAGCCCGCTGCTGATGCTCCTGATGAGGAGAAAGAGTATTATAAGCGGTGGATAAAGGCTGATGAGATGTCGCGATGTTACATTCTGGCAGCAATGTCGGGTGTTTTGCAACATCAGCATCAGGCTATGGCCACTTCTTCGGATATGCTCTTTAATCTCAAGGAACTTTTTGGAGATCAGAATAGGGCTGCTAGGCAAGTAGCCATGAAGGCTTTAATGAACACTCAGATGGATGAAGGTACACCTGTAAGGGATCATGTTCTCAAGATGATGTCACATCTGAATGAGATAGAGATCCTTGGTGCTGAGCTTGACGGGGAAACCCAGATTGACATTATCCTTATGAGCTTGCCCAAGAGTTTTGAGTAGTTCCGCTTGAATTACAACATGAACAAGAGGCAGTATAGTCTTGCGGAACTGCTGACAGAACTTCAGGCAGCTGAAGGATTGTTTCGCCAGAGTGTTCAAGTGAATGTGGCTGAGAAAGGTTCTTCCTCTAAGCCGAAAGACAATAAGAAGAAGAAAAAGGCTCAGACACAGAAAGCTGTGAAGGCAGTGGGAGTTCAAGGTAGTGTGAAAAAACCTAAGGGGAAGTGCTACCGGTGCAAGCAGTCGGGTCACTGGAAAAAGGATTGTCCTCTTCCTAAGAAGACAAACGATACTGGTATGTCTCTTTCTCTAGTTACAGAAACATTTGTAGCGGCTATATCTACGAGCACTTGGTGTGTAGATACCAGAGCCACTGATCATGTTTGTAACTCTATGCAGGGGTTCCAGCAATCCAAAATGCTTAGAGATGGTGAGATCTACGTGTTCATGGGAGATGCTACGAAAGTAGCAGTAGTTACAGTAGGAGTTATTCATTTATCTTTTGGTTTTGATAGGATTTTGGTTTTGAACAATTGTCTTTATGTACCTTCTTTTAGAAGGAATTTGATTTCGGTTTCTAAACTTGCTATGGATGGTTATAATGTTTGTTTGGATCGTAATGTTTCTATTATGATGAATAAACGGATTATATGTTCTGGTACATTGCAAGACAATTTGTATATTATTAATCCTAGTCAACCCGCACTGCAACTACAACATAGGGTATTGAACAACACATCTTCTACCTCTAATAAAAGAAAGGAACCTTCTAGTTTGAACCAAACATATCTTTGGCACTTGAGATTAGGTCATATTAACTTGAGGATGATTTAAATACTGGTAGTAGACGGGCCTTTAGGCTCATTGGCAGTGGAGCCATTTCCAGTTTTTGAATCCTGCTTGGAAGGTAAAATGACCAATAGGCCTTTCAAGGCAAAGGGGAATAGAGCCAAAGAAGTGTTAGGATTGGTTCACTCTGATTTATGTGGACCTATGAATATCCAAGGAATAGGTGGTTATGAGTATTTCGTCACTTTTATTGACGATTATTCTAGATATGGGTACATTTATTTGTTGCGCCGTAAGTCTGAGTGCTTTGAGAAATTCAAAGAGTACAAAGCTAAAACGGAGAAGCGACATAATAAAAGTATCATGTCACTACGATCTGATCGTGGTGGCGAATACTTGCTTGGGGAATTCAGGGAATATTTATCAGAGAATGGGATAGAATCCCAGTTGACTACACCAGGCACACCCCAGCAGAATGGTGTAGCAGAGAGAAGGAACCGGACTCTTTTAGAGAGTGTTAGATCGATGATGAGTTATTCGGATCTACCCAATTCCTTTTGGGGACATGCCTTAGAGACATCAGCTTATCTTCTGAACTTAGTACCTTCTAAGTCGGTTCCTAAAACCCCTTTAAAATTGTGGACCGGGGATAAACCGAGTCTGAGACACATTCGGATATGGGGTTGTCCAGCACATGTGCTGAACAAGAACGCGACTAAGCTAGAATCTCGTACAGAAGTAAAGCTGTTTGTAGGCTACCCCATGGGAACAAAAGGTTATTTATTTTATAGTCCTAAGGATCGGGATGTCACTGTTAGCACAAATGCAAGATTCTTAGAGGAAGACTATATAATGAATCACAAACCCAAGAGTAGTATCGTTTTAGAGGAACTAGTGGGAGGGGCGAATAATGAACCTGTAGAACAACCACAGCAGACTGTGCAACCGGTCACTAATACCGCACCAGTTCCTCGTCGTAGTGGGATGGTTGTTCAACAGCCTGACAGATTCATGTTTTTGGGAGAGTCTTCGGACTTGGTCTCTAGTGAACATGATGATGATCCCCGGACATACAAAGAGGCAATACAAGACAAAGATGCAAGTCTTTGGCAAAAGGCAATGGATTCTGAGATGGAATCAATGTATTCTAATCAGGTCTGGGAGCTCGTGGAACCACCCAAAGGTGTAAAACCTATTGGATGTAAGTGGGTCTACAAGAAGAAGAGGGGATCAGACAAAAAGGTGAAAGCCTGGAAAGCAAGACTTGTTGCGAAAGGGTATACTCAGAAAGAAGGTATCCATTATGAGGAAACCTTTTCGCCAGTAGTCATGCTTAAGTCAATCCGTATTCTTTTATCTATAGCAGCTTATCTCGATTATGAGATTTGGCAAATGGATGTCAAGACAGCTTTCCTTAATGGAAATCTTGAGGAAACCATCTATATGCAGCAACCACAGGGATTCATTAAAGAAGGCCAAGAGCATCTTGTGTGTAAGCTGAAGAGGTCTATTTATGGACTTAAACAAGCTTCTAGGTATTGGAACGTTCGCTTTGATCAGGCAGTCCAGTCGTATGGATTTAATCAATGTCCAAGCGAAGCATGCGTGTATAAGAGATGTGAGGGAAATGCAGTGGTTTTTTTAGTGCTTTATGTTGATGACATTTTACTCATTGGAAACAATGTTAAGATGTTGTCTTCAATAAAGGCATGGTTGTTCAAACAATTTGAAATGAAGGACTTAGGTGAAGCAGCATACATCCTTGGGATCAAACTTATAAGGGATCGCAAGAAAATGATGTTGGCTTTATCTCAGGAGCCCTACATAGATGACGTATTAGCTCGTTTTAACATGAAGGACTCCAAGAAGGGTAATTTACCCTTCAGACATGGAGTTACTCTATCAAAGAGGCAGTGTCCTTCGACACATAAGGAGATAGAGAACATGAAGGCAGTTCCTTATGCTTCGGCATGTGGGAGCCTAATGTGTGCAATGTTATGTACGAGGCCTGATATCTGCTTTGCCGTAGGCATGGTTAGCAGATACCAGTCAAACCCAGGACAGGAACATTGGAGTGCCGTAAAAGCAATACTCAAGTACCTACGAAGGACTAAGGAGTATATGCTGGTTTACAAGTCCTCTGATTTATTGCCTCTGGGATATACCGATTCGGATTTCCAGACGGATAAGGATAAGAGAAAGTCCACCTCGGGATATGTTTTTACTTTGGGAGGTGGAGCCGTAATATGGAGGAGTGTGAAGCAGAAATGCATCGCAGACTCAACCATGGAGGCCGAATATGTGGCAGCCTCTGAGGCAGCCAAAGAGGCAATATGGTTCCGAAACTTCCTGCTGGATTTGGATGTGGTTTCTAATCTGCCACAGCAAATCACGATTTATTGTGATAACACTGGTGCTGTGGCGAATACCAAGGAACCACGAGCCCATAAGGCAGCGAAACACATAGAGCGTAAGTATCACCTCATACGACAATTTGTTAAGCGAGGAGATATCATTGTGGCTGACATAGCATCGAAGGATAACCGGGCAGATCCTTTCACGAAGAGCTTACCAGCTAAGGCTTTTCAGGAGCACGTGGAAGCGATAGGAGTCAGATACTTGGTCACATAGTTATTATAGTTGGTAGTGGATTGCTTGTAATAAACACTGATATACTCAAAGAATATCTTGAGTATAAGTGGGAGATTGTTAGGGTTATACTGAAATATTCGTTTGAAGTATATAACAATTATTTGAGAATCTTGAATGCATGTTTTCACATTGTCTGTATATTATATATTGTAGACAATCTAGTATCAAATGGGATAGCAGAAGATTAGATTGTCGAGTTCCTTATATAATATAATAAAGGTTCACAGTCTAAATGGTGTTAGACAAACCATTGGAACGACTGAAGTATTATTTGGAAATAGTTTATCTTGACTATTGAATAATACTTATATACTTTGTGTATATTGAACGGGATCAAAAAAGTAGAATAATTGTATCTTTAATTCTGACAATAAAGAACTAAGATTCTATGATGTTATTAATGCTAAAGTTCTTAATCCGGATATAGTGATTGACACTTGTATTTAATGCACATGCCTTGACTCATAAATTAAGTAATTTATTTCAAATTACAAATTTATGTATTGGGCAATGACATTATATACAGAGTGGGATATTGACTATAGAAGGAAACTGTGTCCGAAAAATATATTCGGGTGATGATGTCCTCTTGAAAGCTCATAAAGATAATTATGCTTTAGTCCTGCAGGCAGATTTGTTCTTGCATAATTATAAGGTTGAGTGGATGATCAAAGATAAAAGATATTAATTAAATTAATCGTCAGAAATTAATTTAATTAATGGACATGCGATATCTTAAACATGGGGAATTTATAAGCAATTAATATGGGAACCGAATTAAATAATTAATTTACGGAATTAGGAAAGGTAGTGCAAATATTAGTTCTTTAGTGGATAGAATTAATATTTAATGACATTGGGCCTGGCCCGGAAGGTCATTGGAAGGCCTGACCTAATGATCCATGATCCCTACTGTAGCCTATATATATTCTCGTTCTCGTTTAAGGAGAAGCACACCTTGGGAGATCGAAGGCCACACTTCGTCCAAGGAGAATCAAGGAATACAGTAGAAGACGTGGATTTGAATCGCTTGCGCCGTAGCGATTAAGGTTAATATTCGGTTCGAACTTTTAATTAATATCATAAAACACAGGGCCAAGGTCCGATTGTTCTTACAACATCTTCCCTCTCTTCCACAAGAGTATCATCATCATCAGCAGCAACATCAAATTGATGATCTGCCATTAAAAAACCTTCAAGAGTTTTCTTGCTATTTTTCTTCTTTTTTTCTACTATTTGACAGGTTGCAAGTTCTTGATTTTGGTGCTATGATCTAGACAATTTGAGCAAAAAAATTACCCCACATGTGTGTGTGTGTGTGTACATATGCATGCATTTAACAAAATGTACTAATTACAATAGTATACACACACATTAACTATCATAATAATAATTACATGCATGTATACTGACAAAACTATTGATATGCCAAACTATTGAAATGGTAAAGAAGTGTTTGGAAGATGCGAAGATGGACAAGAGTAGTAAAATCTTATCTGATTCTCTTCTAATCTCCCTTCTCGGGGCTTGCTCTTCATTAGTAGAAATTACTCTATACAGTAAAAAGAAAATGTGGAAATTTCTACCCTAACATAACCTTGGTTGACCTATGTTCGTTTCTGGTAACGGAACCAAGTACACTGTCAAGAGCATATCCATAGTCATACGAGAGCTCCTTCAGGGGCGGTATGTTATAAAATACGAAGAACACAACCCGGGCTAGCTTTGCATCATGATGGGTGCTCAACATGCACTGCACAAATAAACTGGGTTGACATTTGTGATTGATGAACATAGCGACATTGTCACTATTGACGGCATCTAAGCAATAACCTGGTCATGTGTCCATATCTTCATCATTGACCATGTACTGCAAATAGACAATTATTTTCTGGATCAACATCAACATCGATTGTCCTCCTCAGTTTCCTAATTATAACGGGGGGCACCATAAGGAATAAAATCCAATGATATACATCCCATCCTTTCTTTGCAGTACGAAAAACCTAAAGCTGGTACCTAAGTCCCTTCTGAGAAGTTCTGTTGGCACACTCAGGACCACATCCACAGTTTGACACACATTCGAACACAACAGCCTTTGAATTGGATCAAACTGAATAAATATGGCTGGCCCTTGAAATAATCTAAATAAAACAATTATATCTAAATAAATATTACCATTGCATAATCAATATTTATGCAATAATTAAAATAAATCAGAATTAGAGAGAGTTTAGATTAAATGCAATCTCCGGGGGATAACATTTGTAGATGGGAATATTAATATCTATTTCATATCATTTTAATTCAACACACTCTATCGGATTTAAATTTATATTTTAACTCAGCATTTTCACAACATTGCCTTAGGTATATAAAGAATCTTTTTATATTCTTCTTATTAACTGAATGATTTTTTGTTTTGTTTCTTGTAAGGTATATAATGCATGTGCATTTTAATAATAATAACTGATCTGATAATCTACTATCTTGATATGAAAACTAGTTTAAAAGTTTGTGGAATACGTGATTAAATATTATGTCCAAGACGTAGATGTTAGATTCTTCTATGGTAATGATTTTTTCAAGTTATCTAACCTGAGTTCCAACTCGTTAAAGAAACTCACATTATGAGCCAGACTTGCGGATTTTGAATCGGAACCTGATTGATGGGATTTACCGGCTGTAACATCTCTCCGACTGGTGGCCCCGATGGGGAGTCCATGGAGTATGTTACCCTGATCATGTTTGACCTGCTTGCATGCTTTAAGAACTTTTTATAAAGTCCAAGATTAGTCACCAAGAGATAAGGCCTTGAAGGCTAAAACTAGTAAAGAAGGCACGAGGCTAGCCCTTGGCTTGATTAAGTCAGGGAGATTGCAGACGCCAATATTGTAGAAGAATGAAAATAGTTACTTTCTACAAAAGTTAAAGATACATGTTTTCGATATGAAAACTTGGTTCTTAGGAAGATCTAACAAGAAAGGAAAATTAGCCTGAACTGAGGATGACCACATTAAGTCATGAAAGCCCAGGGACTAAGATCCCATGAATTGGAATCCATTAATAACTGTGGAAGATGAGTTCTGGTTCTCGAAACCAAGAACCAAGATTTTGAAACTATTAAGGATAAAAGCCTTGAAGGCCAATGAAAGTCGAGTTCTGGTTCTAAAACCAGGAACTAAGGTATTAAAACCAGTGAGGTGGTTCTTAAAGATAGTGCCACAAAGAACAATAGTTGCGTAGCATCAAAATACTTCATGAGTATTTTGAAAGTGAAGAATGTAAAGAGAACTGACATTATGACCCTTGTCGAAATACCATTCGACTTGAGTGGAAAAATACGGCAGTAAATACTCTGAAAAATAGAAGAATCTCTATAATATTTCGAGAACAAGCCATAGCCTCGAAGGCATAGGCCCAATCAGGACGCAAGAATCAAAGGCTGAAAGTCCAGTTGAAGGTCCGTCTCTAAAACGATCTAGGGGAAATATAGAACAATATAGTTAAGACCAGAGAAATGAAGGTAAATAGGGATTTTCCTGAAATAAAATCTAGAAAAATGTATTTTTTGGAAAAATCCGGAAAAAGCCTTGTCACAGCCTCGAAAGGCAAGGCCCGATAAGTGGAAGCCCAGATATGGGGCCCGGAAATGCTATGTTTTTACCCCAAAACAGATTTTGCTTCGGAAAGTACATTTCAAAGAAATGTATGGACAAAGATACAAGCATCGAAATGTTAGACCCAATAAAGAAAAGCCTAGAGTTGGGCTCGACGAAACAAACCAAATCAATCATGGATTTGGAAAATACCTATAAAGAGATAAGGGTTGAGCCTATAAAAGCCCAAGATAGGGCCCAAGGAGAACATCAAAATCAAATACGATTTTGAAAAATATATACAAGTTTTTCTAAAATAATTTTTTTTTTTAGAAAAATAGGGTGGAAGCCCCAACATGTAAGCCCGGTAGGCTAAATAAATAAACCAAATCGGAAGTGGTTTTGCAAAATCACGACCTGGATCAAGTCGAGGTTCGACTAGAATCGAGGTCGAATTCGACCTGATCCAGGTCGAAATGCTCGTCGACCTCACCTCATCCAAGAGGCTAGGAACTCGACCTGGATCCTGGTCGAAATTTCGACTAGGATCCTAGTCGAAAGGATTATTTTGAATTTCTGGAATTATTAATTTCAGGGAAAATTCTGAAAAATGCGAAAATTCCGGGAAATTAATTATAAATTAATTTCATTGGAAGAAAAATACGAGAAAAATATGGAAAAATTCAGAAAAATATGGGGATAATTTTAAAATTATTTCCATGATTTTTTGCAAGGTATTTATTTGTGGATATAATTCAAAAATTATGAGAAAAATACCAAATAATCATTGAAAATTCCAAAAAAATAGGGAATTGCTCTTAAAAATACGAGGAATATTATGAAAATATACATAATGTTATTTGGCCAAAATGTACAACACTATACAATTCCCGTACAATCCAAGAAGGTTATGTTTGGAGACCACAAAAAGCAATATAATTTTCAAGGATGTACTCCCGTCCTGGAGGTAGTTTTAGTATAGTTTTAAAGGACGTGCTCCCATCCCGAGGTAATTTTAGTAGCTTATGCCTTGTTTATGCTTTTATGTTGGCAGTCTATTTTGTTTGAGTGGATGCCCAAACTATGCCCTAATATCAAAACGTTGGAGCCACCTTTGGTGCAGAAATACTGCTCCGTACGTAAGACAATTGGAGACTGGGAAAAAATCTTTTTAACATGCGAGGTATATACATCCAAACCAATCATGTTAAGATTTTAAAATATGACTCATGTTAAAATCACAAATATAACTCATGATAAAATCACATATAATGAACTATCAAGAAGAAAAAACTTATAGTGTGCTTAACTGATTGGTTGAAAACTTGAAGTCTGCATAGCATTCAGATGTTCAAATCAACTATCTATTTTAACCAATCATGTTTACTATTATGTTCACTATTGAATACATAACTTGTCTTGGATTTGAATATCAGATATTGTTTATAACAATATATGGGTATATGTAAACCCCAGAACATAAATTGTTACAAAGATATCTAATTGGTTTTCTTATATAGATATATATGTTTGTTGCCTATAGGGAATTATCAGGAAATTTTTGTGTTTCAAATTTGATTAATTTTATTTGTTTTTTAGATTACCTCGTGCCTGTATTGCTCCAATACCAGCACTCCTGTTTACATTCCTATACGCACGATCCCTCTCATAGAGGAGGTGCATGAGGCCATGACTGAAGGTTTATCAGCTTTAAAGATCTTCGGACGAGAAGGTAAATACCTTTACAATCTTAGTTAATATTTTTTTGGATTGTACTGTTTAAATGCACTATATGCAATATTTTTTCATATATTTATTTTTATAATCTAATAAATTAAATATTTAAATATATAATAAAATAAAAGTTATTAAAATTCGGTGCATTGCATGGGACGAAACATTAAAAGTTTGATCGGACGGATGATCAGACGTTATTTGGATTAGGTTTATAATTTTATTCGGTTAACTTTTATTAATTAGTTACCTTTTTAAAAATTAAAAAAAATAGTAAATAAAGTTTTTAAAATTTGTATATATCATCATAAATACTGGAAATGATAACTTTTTACTTTGTTGTGATAACTTTCAAGAAAAACGCGTAGAACTCGGTCAATATTAATTTTACTTTCCGAATATATATTTCGAGATACACGTTAATATTTATCACAACTTAATGATTCAAATGATATCATTAAATTTCAAGTCAAGCTATTGATACATGGTCCTGCCTTCAGTGACCAAACTGATACTTAACTCCAGGGGCGGATCTAGTAAGAGACATGGGGCCTGGGGACACATGACATCTTAAAATATTTTTTACATATTTTTATCATTCTAAATTTTACAAAATTATAATTGTGTCCCCGTAGCTTTGAAAATCTATGGGCCGGATCCACCCCTGCTTAACTCGGTCCATAAATTACCCAAACACATAGACATAAGTTTGTCCTTCCCCCGTCCAATTTCCCTCCTCCCGAGAAACACTTCTCTCCTCCCGAGAAAACAATGAACTCTGTTGCTGTGGTCGCCTCGATCATCTTGTTTGCGTTATTTTTAGTGTTTTTATTTTTATGTTTGATAAGAAAAATGGAAGGTAACAAGTATCTACTCCCCACCTCCCTCTTCACTTCCACTTACTCCTCCCCTTCTGTCACAAATTCTCCGCTCTGCCCTGAAATGGTCCGCCATCTAGATATGCTAAATGGGAAGAGTGATGCAGAAATTCTTCGATATTTTGGCTATAGCGAAGCAAGAGCAAACCGTATGCTAAGCGGAAGACCTATTTTGTCTCCTCTTGCAGGTTAATTAGGGTTATATATTTGTTGCCTCCTATTTGTTCAGTTTAGTTGGATATAATCTCTATTTAGTTTGACTATTTATTAACTGCAATGACATGGAAATGCATTCTGCGATAAACTAGGGGTCTAACAAATATATGGGTGTCACATAAGAAAGGTGGGGTGCTTCTAATATAGGGGTGTCATTTGATAAACTGGGGGTGTAGATAAATATAGGGTTGTTCATCAATAAACTGGGGGTGTAAGAAAAATGTAGGTGTCAAATAAGAAAGTTGGGGTGCTTCTAATATAGGGGTGTATTGAGGAATAAATGACAAGGGTAGTTTAGTCATTAGAGTTGAATGAATATTAGGTAGTATATAAAGCCCTGTTTAGTTTTCTTTATTTGCAAATATATAACGATGATGCCTGAAGAAAATAAAGTCTCTCTGATTGTGGAAGGTTACAACTCGTGGACCGCGGAAATTAGGGTCTTGGGGAAACAGTGACTGTATTAGCCTTCCAATGCGATGACCCAACTGAGTCGTGAAATTGTTTAATACTAGTTCAGGCTTGTGACTAGTTGGATTTCCGTGATTCTCAATATTCTTGCGTAAGACCAACTTAGTCAGCTTGAAATGTGCGGTGGGTCCATCAGGCAAGCCAATTACTAGGAGGGCATCTGGTTCCCTGCGGTTAGTGTGGACGACTATTAGAGAGGTGAAGTCCTTCTTTGCATATTCCACAATCTTTTTTATGTCATATGTTCCTCTTTTGTAGTAATGAGCGTTTGGTATGACAGACAGTAGATCAGATATAAACTCTGGTCCCCGAGTTGAATTGAAACGGCAAGTGGTGATCAATATCTTTGGGACGTGTTCTTGCTTCAACAGAGAGCTAAACTCATCAACATCATTAGCAGCAAACAACTCTTCTTCATCTGGTTTGCAAATTGTTTCATGCGCTTCCCTTGTATTTTCAATTGTGCGAGGAACTGGCCTTGGGGGAAGCTCTTCACCAAGCTCAAGAGCTCTCTTCTCCAGAGCATCACGAGCTTGGCTTTCTTGCGCTTTTCGAGTTTCTTCTGTTCCTTAAGTTTGGCATGAACTGCTGACCTCTTGTCTTTGTTTTTGATCATAGAGGGAAGCAGCTGGTGGTGGGCACTAGTGATCGTATTCAGCTTCTTGTCATCCTTGTTTTAACCGTCTTCATCACCGTCATCATTCTTTCCCTTGCGTTGTAAACTTGTCTGTATCATTCGATCTTGACAATATGAACTGCCTTTGTTCGACTTTGTGGAGGTTTGAAGCGGCTTGAAAAGCTGGCTGGTTCAAGTGTAATAAAATGCAGGCGCGATAACTTCGAGACTTGAAGTCGATGAACTTAAACCTCCAGGTTTGTCGAGCTTGGTAGTACACCTGCATTTCTTGTTCCCAGGACGAGTTTAAAAAACTCAAAAGCCTTGCCCAACTCGAAAACACTCAGGGCTTGCCTTCATAGGGTGTTTCGCTGCTCGTGTTCGAGCTTCTGGTTATTTTTAATAATTAAAAATAATCGAATCTATACCAAAATAAAATAAAAGTTTGAGTGTTCTATTGCTGATTGATGTTGTACATGGATTTCAAATTGGGCCTTGGGTTGTATTTAGCCTTGCGGTCCAATTAATTCCTTAAAAATGCGGCCCAATTAATTCTTCTAAATGGAGGTGTTTTCGTGCCATAGTTTCACAGCCACAACTAAAAATCCGAAAGAAAAAAAGTCTAATATTGGGGTGTTTTTAAAAAATATAAGATCACGTAATTTGCGCTTTATTAAAATCCAACAAATAACAATTTTCGATAATCAAATACACCATATTCACTTGCTTTAGGAAAAAAGAAAAAAAAAAGAAAAAGGATAGGGTCTGAACCTTGGCAAACACACTACTTATTCAATTTTTTCCAACAATTTTCTTTCAATAATATCACACGCAATTACCATTTTCAAATTAAAACATATTACTTTATTTATTTTTCTTTATTAAAATATCTTCATATTGGAAAAATTCGGATATGTCATTATTTATTTATTTAGAAATCTATTTTAATATTTCAATCGAAACATAATACTTATATAGCTATTATTTTTCCAAAAATAACATCAACTCTTTCTGATATAAACAATTTTTTTAAATAATATGATATATTAATTATTCTATTTTTTAAAACAAAATCTCCTCCTTTTTCATAAAATTATTTGTAAAGAATTTGAAACTCGCTGATTACATATTTAAATTTTATATTTAACACACTAATATATCTCTTTAGGTTAGAATAAAAAAATAAATATATATATAAAATTAAATTAATAATTATGAATATTATATTCTATATATAATAGAAATAAGGATTCAGGAGTAGGAATGATGAATTTCAATTATAGATCTTAATTTAAAATTAAATTCGTTTAAAAATAATATAAATAAATATAAATAAAATAAATGTGTTTTGATTTTAATTTTCTGATAAAATCTTATTTTTCCAAAAATAACATCAAATCCTTTCTCAATTCAAAAAGACTATTTATTCAATTTTTTCCAACAATCTCCTTTCAATAATATCACATGCAATTATCATTTTCAAATTAAACATATTGCATTATTTATTTATTTTTATTAAAATATCTTAATTTTGGAAAAATTTGGATAAGTCATTATTTATTTATTTAAAAATCTATTTTATATTTATTTTTTAAAAAAAGTTTACTATTTCAAAAAATATATTTATTTTTATAATTTAATAATTTTAATATTTAAATATATAATAAAATAAAAGTTATTAAAATTCTGTACATCACGGGGACGAAACATTAAAAGTTTGATTATTCGGTTAACTGTTATTAGTCAGTTAGCTTTTTTCAACCAAAACACATTACTTATCTATTTTTTAACAAAATTTATTAATTTTTCAAAAATAATATGGGCAATTACTTTTTTTTTTAGTTAAAATGTATTAAATTTTCTATTATTTCTTCACTACAATCTTTCATAATTTTAATTATACACGCCTAAAATAGAAGATTATATTTTTATTATATAATAATCGAAACATTAATAATTTTGATTTTCGGTACTTAGATTTTGGATGTTCGATACTTAAGTCAAATATTTTTTTCAAATTAGAACATATTTAATTTAAATATAATACCTTTTAATCTATTTGGAGCACGTATTTTTACCTATTTGGAGCACGTACATTCAACATGTTTGGAGAAATACTATTTTCTTTTTTTTGAAAAAATCAAAAACTATTTTCTTAAAATTTTCTTAGAAACTTTTTATGAAGTCCTAATACAGTTGGATAAAATTATTGTCCCTGATAATAAACATGAAAAAAAAATTCGGGAAATATAATTTTACCACCAGATTTGGGTATGTATATTTAGCAACAAAGAGCACGTATATTCAAACAAGGATAACGTATATTCCGCAAAACCTCATACATTAGTTTTAAATTTGCAACCCAACCTCACAACAAATCCCTCTCATTTCCTGTACCAAATTAGGTCTCTCTCGAACTGTGGTACGAATCCCTCTCATTACCTGCATGTACCAAATTAGGGTATGGATTTTAAGAGTTTTGTGTGTATATGTAAATGATAAAATTAGGGTATGAACTTTAAGAGTTGGGGTTTAGTATACATGTGTATGTTATGTAAATGTATTTAATTGAGATGGTTAATCGGGTTAAATCTAACAACATGTATGATTTCTCACATACATGGTTAATCGAGTATATGGTGTGAAATATGATTTGTGGATGTGTTTTTGAACTGTGATTGGTTATATATGAACTGTGAACTGTGATTGGTTTTGAACTGTGTAAATATCAAGTTTTTGTATCTATCTGGTAATGATTTTGAACTGTGAAGTGATTAGTCCTTATTGCATTTCGAAACCACTAATATTTCAATCCCCAATTTGAAACCCCAAATTTATCTGATTGCATGTATTTGTGAATTGAGGATGTTAAATATTGTGTATTTGGATGTCATTCTCTCTCTCCACTTATTTGTTATATGCTTACTTGTTTTGTCATTAGTGCTTTAAGCCAAATTACTGCAAGTTTAGGTGAAATGGGTAAAATGGTGGGGAGGATGTTAGTGAAATTTAAGAGACAATTGAATGATTTTTATAGTTATTTAGAAACTGAGAAAGAAATTTTTCAGTCGAACTGTGCTATTATGGATCATTGTGGTGTTGTGACATATTTTGACTAATTGTAAGAAAATTTGAACAGTAAGCTTTTTGACAAATCAACAGGTCAGGGACAGAGCTTAGTAAACTTCTTGGCACTAATTTAATTTCTGCTAGGATAAAAGGGCTTGTATGGAGTCCTCGGAGTTGTCTTGTCCTTCGCTAATTCCCAACAATAATGATCCCAGTCACCATCCCCTACCTAAAGAATTGAGTTAAGGATTACTGTGCTAGCACTAAAATTAAGCTAATCCGCCATAAGGTGATTATCAAGAACACTTCACAAAAGACGATAAAAGGCCTCAGGTTATAAATAGAAAATCTAACCGGTTCTCTATAGGGTCTGAGACCCACTCAAGAAAAGAACATCTATGAGCATCCTGAATGCAAAAAGAAATGCAATCTGGTTCTAAATGCAAGTTTTTGTGTGTTCAAGGAGGACCACAGGCCAAAGTTTTAGCACAGAGCTATTATTGAGAATTATGAGCTCAATGTTATTGTTTCAATTGTATGGATACATTCTTGAAATGTCTCTGATTTGTGATTTTCTCAGAAATGATAAGAAATGCTTGGCCTATCCGCTCTGATCCTACTTTAATCTGACCTTTTTATAATTCACAGGTAAATGGAGCAATCTTATAAAAAAAAGTCAGATCAAGTAAGTCATTTCTGCATGTGATAGGCGAAGGCTGGCTAAGTAACACAAAAATTCTCCGTGTAAAATAGGTGACCTCTTACAGTGTTTCAATTATTTTTAGTTACATACTTTTTAGGGTGCTTGTAACATAGGTGTTACTCTCTGCACTAACATCTAAAGTGCGCTTATTACATTAAAAAAGTTGCGTATCGATGAAAGTGTTCGTGGTTAAAAAGGTAGAGTCAATTGCTGATGTACAATTATATTGATATTGATAATTTTAATTCAATGTCAACATTAAGTAATTGAAGTTATATTTGTAATTTGGATTTGGTGCTCTTTACTTTTGTTTGATATACAAGTTAGTCTCAAATGTAGCAAGTTTTAATTTGACAATATTGTACTCCTCTCTTCTTCGCTAAACTCATTAAAGGTATATTTCATGCATTTAATTATTTCGAATTCCGCTGTATTTGATTATAACCAGTTCATTTGTAGTTTGTGGTCTCCGTATATATAACAGTGCTATAAAATTATTTCTGTGCTATATATACTTTAAAGCTAATACTTTTTCAATCAATCCAGAAATTATACCTTTTTATATAGAGAAGAATTAAAGCTTTTTGTTTATTAATCATACACTAATCTTTTTCATGCTTATTTATCAAAAAAGATTAAAACGCTGACATTATAATAATAAAATCAAAATATAATATGAATTTTTATACAAGGCCCGTGCCTCGCATGGGCACCAATGCTAGTTCTGGATTACATAACAACATTAAAAATCGTAGATTAAGTAATCAAAAAACATTTAAAACTTAATATACGATGATAAGTATTCCAATATATATAAAATAGTAAATGGCGAAGCCTAAAAAATAGTAAAGGTCCAAACTGCACTACTAGTCAGCTATATAAAAATAGTAAATATTTTTAAATATCTTTATTTAAATGTATTAAATGTAACGACCACAAATTTTCAAGTATGTGCATAAATTTAGTATTTAATTTTATGCTGTTACAAGTATTATTTAAATAAAAGTGTGAAATTATTAATTAATAAGATATTGGTACACAAAATATTCAAGGATAGTACAAGTTCGGGTTTTATTTTGAGGCTGGCTAGTAAATCAAATTCGATTACGCATCATTAAAATTTAATTATTGACTACGTAAATAAATTAGTAGGCGTGTAGTTTTGGTTACGACCCGAAAATTTTAGTACGGATTATCTAAAAATAAATATTTCAATATTAAATTCTGAATTACTTAAAGAAATTTTAGAATAAGTATTTTATTAATTATGATAAAATTCTTACAGTCCCGAGTAATATTTAAATAAGAATCGTTAAATGAGCCAGGACTGTAATATTTGTGAATAAAACGAAACATTAAATAAATAGATAAAAAGAATAAAAGAAAAACCAGATAAACAAAACAAGCCTGTGGTATTGGCACATTGGAAATCGAGTAAAACTTGGTGCTCACACGTTTTGTGTAGCCTCCAAGTAAAAGTGTCATTAAGACATAATTAATCATAATTAAGAATTTAAGTACAATTAAGGAAGCTCTATAAATTCCCCAAGCTTTAGTAATAATCAGTTTACTCACTGTGAGGTAAAGAGTAAAAAAGTGGAGGATGCAAGCAGAGTTGCAGGAGAATTCCTGGAGATGGAAATTTGTGTCACACAAATCAAGATTATATAATAAGGTAATCAGTCAATTCATTTTCTATTTTGAGTTCATAAAATAAGTCTTTATTTAGCTTTTAATGGTTGCAGCATATCATTGTGGGGTCCTCGTGTTCTCTTTTTACTTTGAGTTGTACAAATATGGTTTAACAAAATATCAGTATGCACACTTTAATTTTACAAAACTTGGTACTATTCTCCTGACTATATAAATTAGGCTAGGTTATTCCAACTACAAAATTTGGGGATGTTGATGAATTGTTGGGTGGTTGATGAATTGATGTTGCATTGGTGTTGGGTTGTTGTTGAGAAGGGAAGGGAAAGTCGGGACCGCCACTTGAGGCGGTGGTGGATTTCGGGGCTGAGGCGGCAAGCTGCGAGGGGAAAGAAAGAAGCAGGGGTGGAGGCGGCGTGCGCGAGGTCGCCCGCGGAGGGCTGGTTAGACAGCGATGCCGCTGGAGAGAGAGAGAGAGGAGCTGCCGGAGATTTTCCGGCCAGTGACACTTGGGTTTGATAAAGGAGAGAGATGGGTTTGATAAATTCACAGTTGGGAATATTTGAAAATAATAAAATTGATAAAATGTGGAATTAAATTTAGGGATCAGATTAGAGTGAACAAATAATATTGGGAGGGATATGTTTGTCTTATTATAATTGGTTTAATAAATAGGATGGATGGGAAGTTATTTTAGATTTATTATATCAAGAGAATTAATTGAAGCTAAAAAGAATTTCCGGAGATATAATTAAAGAGAAAATGGATTTTGAGATTTAATTAATATCCTAATCGGTGTTTTAAGAATTTAAAATGAGTTGAATTGTTTAATGAAGAAGTTCGGGATTAAGATTTAAGTTTAGCTATTAATAATAATATAACAACTTAAATGAGGTATTTAAATGAGATTGGACCATGCATACAAGCTGTTTAATAAATTTGGGTTATTAGTTAAGAAACTAAAGGATTATTACTAGATAAAAGGACGTTATCAAAAAGTGGGGTTTTGGCTGGATGAGTAAATGATTGTTTGATTATTAATAAATAATAACACCTTCAGTTGATATACACTTTTTATGTCTCTTTTATTGAGATTAAAATATATTTAAATTGGGAGTGAGAAAGTAAACTTTTAATCGATTACGAGTAATAAAAGGAGGTTTATTTGGAAAAAAATATTTTATTGAATAAAAGAAGAATAAATGGGAAACAGTCTAAGTGATATTAAATGAGTAGATCATACGAGATGATATTTTAAGATAAGATTTCTAAATTTATTATTTTGTGGCATAGAAGATTGATTATATTGGATGGCGAGCTTCATTGTACAAATTAAATTGGAATATTTTCAAGCTTAGGATGCCAGGAAAGTTCACTATCCCTCTCTTGACGTGAAGTTTTCGTGCCTATTTAATAATTTTGTGAAAAGTATTGATTGTGAAGATATTGAATTTCGTACCATTGTGAATCGAGAAAATATCTAAGTTTCATTTGAAGGCTTTAAAAATAATGTACGTATATTACTTTCTATAATTCGAGCCGTCCCATTGTTCGGGAATGAGCTAATCCTATAACGATAATATTTTGAATCTTCGAAGCTTGATTGCGATGATCTCAATTTACTACTTCTGGAGATCATCTTATCCTTTGGAATCTAGTTCTTTTAATTATTCTTCGCTTCTGCCTTCGGGTAATCTTTGTTGAAAGGGTGCATTGTTCGCACTTCTTTGGTAGAGATGAGTAGTGATGATTGAGAAGTGTTTGTTTGGGAGAATTTCCTTGTATTCGGAGGAATCTGTTCAAGCTGGTCAACACGAATTTATTAAATTCGTGGTAGAGTTGAAATTTACTATCTGGTAAGGCAGATAGTGGGGTTCCAGTGTTAAACCCTGATGCTAGCAAAGAGCGTGTTGGTGTGTCTTCAGTGGTTACGATCAGACCACTAGGACTACACAGGAGAACGGTATTCACGAAATGGTGCTGATCGAGCCATGTAGTGTTACCGAGAGGTGGAAGACCAGCATTTTCTATACTTGAAATTGTGTTGTCATTTGATGGTAACTGTTTTGTTAATTTGACTTGAATTGTTTTCTATGCTTTATTTGCATATCTTGTTAATTGTGGTTTTGTGCTATGTGGACTTGCCGAGCAATTAGTTGCTCATTCTTGCATCTACTTTATTCCTTTTGAGCAGTAAAGATTGAGTATGACACAACTCAAGGGAACCGCCCAGAAACGGGTTTTGGCAAGGAATGGAGAAGGCACATCACATGAACTGAAGCTGTTAGGCAACGCTGTTTGGTGGTACCAACTATAGTTATTATGATAGTCTTTAATCAGACTTGTTATTATGTAATAAAGTTAGACTTGGTAGTAGTGTTGTTTTGAGCCAGATGTTTAGTGACGGACCAGATCCGTGGGATGCAGATCTGGGGGCGTCGCAAGTTTGGTATCAGAGCTGTAGTTATATCCTTAGGATTTGAGAAACCCTAGGAATATAACGAGCGAGAATGACACGAGTATAAGATAGGTATCTTAGATGAACCTATCTCCATATGTTAGAGAACATATGTACCAAATAAACTTTTGGCAATGGGTTAGTAAACCCTACAAATATAAACATTTATAGTTACGAGCAATCATAATAGTAACTATTAGTAATGGCGTTTGTTGTATTATATAGATATCAGGTTACGAGACTGATTCCGACCCATTGATGGAGATTGAGATGATGGATATCGAGTATGAGAATTATTCTATATAGATGTTAGAGCCACTAACGCCTGAGATTGTTAACTTGGTATGTGTATCTGAGAAGATTGAGGATAGAGAATCTTTGAGTTCACTACAAGTGATGGATGAATATCTTTCTATATTTACATGAGTTGACTGAAGTTCCTACTTTGACTACTTCCTTTTCGGTTACCACTTCTACTATTCCTCCACTTGTTTCTGAGCGTAGAAACCCTTTTCATTCTGGGCTTGCTTCGGCATTTCGAGCTTACACCTCTTTCTTATAGTCCTATTGCCACACGTACTTTTGATTGTTATCATTTTGGGACTGTTGTGTCATCTTTCATTGGAGATGCTCCTATACCACTTTAAGTAGCTACATTCTTTTTATATACACTATCTGAGCCTTGAGTTCGAGTTTCACCCACTGTTACCACTTTATCTGAGACTTTTATACCACTTACAACTTTATCCATTATTCTAGTTTTCTGCACCTTAGACTACTCTTCTTCATATTAGTAGATTTTCTTTTGTACCAGTTTCTATACTTCCGAGTGGCGACTTTGTACCACTTTCAGAGTATATGCTTTGGTTCACCAGTACCAGCAGTTGAGAGAGTTTACTTATGACTCTAGATGTGGGATTCCAGGATCTTATGATCCTATGTTATTTCTATGGGGTCGGGTTTTTCTAGCCCGAGAGATTACTATGGAGATTGTATATCAAATTTCTGTTTCTGTATATGAAAGACTCTGTACTAATATCAGTGGGATACCCTCCACCAGTCCAGTGATATCTGGTTGATGGATTTGTTGTTTTATGTATAGTTTGACTTTTGGGAGATAACACAAAGTCCTTGTATATGGTGTATTTGGAGGATATGTAGACATTGCATAGTACGGAATAGAGGACCGTGCACTTCCTTCTATTTAGATGCGGATGCTATAATTTCGATCAATGGATCATTCCGGCAGTAGAGATGTATGTAGGCGATATTTTGTATAGTGATGACAAGATTAGACTTGATTTAGTAGGATGATGACCAGGTTAGATGTACTTTCTATATCATGACTTCCACCCTAAAAGATTCAGATATTACGACCATTATAGGAGGGATGACCAATCTTTATTCCATATTGTTGTCCCTTTCTTTGTTTATACCTTCCCTATGTTTCTTGCACTTGTCAACCACCTTTGACCTATTTCATTACTGTCAAATATCTTGCATGTGTTTAACCAATGAACTAGTGTTAGAAAAAATAAATGTGCATGTGTTCACCTTTTAAAGTATTTAGAGGTTTTGAAAAAAAAAAAGAAATGCTCAAGTTCCCAAAGTTTAGAGTTTTAAAAAAAAAAAAAAGGGTGCAACCTTTTAAGTTTCTAAAAGTTTTCAAAAATATGCAACTTTGGTACAACTTGTCTTTTCAAATAAAATATGCAACCCGCTTTCAAAATTTTGTACTAAGTATTTTACAAAAAAATTGCACCTTGTTATACCTTTGGATAAACCTTGCATTTTAATGATGAAACCTATTAACCTGTTTTGTCCGCTCTTATAGATTGAGATGGATTCAAACCTATGAAAACTTTATTGATGAATCAATACCAGATGCTTCACCCGAATTTCAACCCAGACTCAATCCTGTTCAATTACTTGCTGATCTTCTTCAACAACATACCCAGAATTTTCAACATGATCCTGAAAGAAGTTCTTAAAGTCAAACCTACCTTTTTATCTTTCAAATTTTTGCCACCATCAGAGTTTAAAGAGACTGTGGTTCCTGATTGAGGCCAAGATATGGCTAAGAGAAATAGAGAAGACTTTTGAAATAGTTGGTGTAGAAGAAGATAAGAAAACAATCTTTGATACTTATATGCTTAATGGAGAGGCTAATTATTGGTGGGAAGCTAAGAGAGTTCTAGGAGACTCTAGTATCATGGACTAGGTTTACAAAGTTATTCCTGGAGAAGCATGTTCTTAAACACCTAGAGAATCAAATGGAGCTCAAATTTCTAGAGCTTAAGCAAGAGAATATGTTAGCAACTGAACACGAAGCTAAGTTTATCGAACTTTCGAAACTTATTCCACATCAAGTAAATATGGATGGAAAGAAAGCTAGACGTCTTCAGTCGGACTTAAAACCCTGGATTCAGAATATGGTTACTGTTCTCGAGATTGCTAGTTCTGCGACATGAGTGCACAAAGCTTGTATTGTTGAGTAAAGCAGTGAGTAGTTTAACAAAGAGAAAGTCGATAAGAAACGGAAACCCCTGCAAAACAATGAAAATGTTGAAAAGTGTTCGCAAAAATCTACACGCAAGCGCACGTGATCATAAGTAATATATTTATTCGTTCCCACAGAGACTGGTGAATTAAGAATACGCACCTATGCAACAATGTATGATCAATTTTCACTGCCAAGACAATTAACAAGGATGGTTTCTTTTATACTAATAACTAAAATTACTAATCAAATTCAGAATAGGAAAACACATGGGATTCTAACTTCATTATCGAATTCATCTAGAATTGAAATTACTGATTAACATGCGACTGTTGATCCTAATCAGACAACACGAAAGTAATACATGCCAACTCTCGTTGCACACATATCATACCAATCCAAATCCACAATTAAGACAGAAATCTCATGGACACCAACAAAGCTCAGACCCTATATCTCTATAGCGGTAGTGTAAGCAGAGAGGTTTAATAGCAAGTCATCTATCGTGATTACACAGGGTGATAAAAATAGTTCAAGTCTACCACAAATTATGTTTCATTCACATAATCCTATGTTTACATGGCATAGTTCTAAATTCAATCATCCACTCTCGCTTCAGAAAGAATTAACAAACAACTTAGAAGTTAGCTACGCTTCTAAGAAGAATAAGCACGGCTCATGCAAAGAAATCAACATACGTCACAAAATCAAGTAATTAATATTCGATACTAGATTACATCGATAAATCCATTAGAATCCCATGAAGGCGGTTAGTTCATAATCGAACTAATCGACATCATGGGTTCTAGTGAAAACATTATAAAGAAAAGACAAGAATTGAATGGAATAAAAATGCTTGAATTAATAATAATAAAGATCACACGTTACAGATTTGATGTTCACGATCTCGCTCGAAACTGTCACTTCCTCGCAAAGAACGATCCGATACAACTGATAATGTGCTTCGATAATTAACTACGATATTGTTCTCTACAAAAACTACTTCTATGAGGCTAGGGTTTTACACACGAGAAAATAAAATACATTGACCAAGTCAACCGGGCCTCGACCGCTGCGAAAATCCATCAGAAAGCTTCAAAAATCGGCCCGGGGAAGTTCTGCTGGGCGCGGCCGCGCTAAACTAGCGCAGGCGCGCTAGTTGCAGCAGTCTGTAGCGCGGGCGCGCTAACAAGTAGCGCGGGCGCGCTACTGTCTGCACTGGTGGCCCTGTTTCTTCGTTTCTCGCTCGTTCTCGCGTGTATGTCCTTCCTCGCTCTAGTACCACTTCCGTAGGTGATCACGGTTGCATTTAGCATATGCAACAAGCCCTTTAAACCCCTAGATAGCTCTAGTGGACGAGTGTGTTCTCGTGAGGGTTTGTAGAAGATGTACCCACAAAATCCCAAGTCGTGATGAATCCACAATTCTCTATTCTTGCAAATAATGCACCAAAACCAACCTAAAATGATAGAAAATCACTTCATCACCTCAACTCGTGACCTGCACAGAAAAACAATAAAAACACATCAAAAGACACTAAACACTTAAGTACAACCAACCAATTTAAGTGGAAATGAAGGCCTATAAGTGTGTATAAATACCACTTATCACACCCCCAAACTTAAACTGATGCTTGTCCTCAAGCGTCAACGACACTAACAATAATACAATGCAATGCATGAATGCAACTACGTGATGAATGAGTGAACTATGAAATAATTGCCTTGCCAATTATAATACCTCAGCATGCTCTTTTATTGAGACAAGACAAAAACTACTACTCCCACAGAATCCCAATCAAGAATCGTAAAAGTTTAAAACTAACACCCCGTCACTCAAGTCCAACTAAAAGCCAAGGTCCCAAAGAATGTCCACACCCTTCTATTTTATTCACTATTTTTTTTTCTTTTATTTGTCTCTTTTTATTGGTGATTAATTGCTCGGTCTAAGGTCCGCTTCGCAGTGTAAATGCGTTACGAACACCACAAGACTTCACACACCAATTATTCACTTTATTCTAGTGGTTTATTTAACCGTGCAATGGTTGAGATCCCTAAAGATTTATGCACTAGTACCCATGTAGCGAGCGTTGGGTCAACAATCCCAAACCACGAAGGGCTTTAGGTTGTTAGGCACAAAGTCCCCCCAGACTTAATTACTCGAGTACTAATGAGCTCAACCTAGTTAATTCTACCACTTATTTTTTTTTTAGTGAATTTATTTACTACTCCTTTTTTTTCTTTTTCTTTTTCTTTCTTTCTTTTTTTTTTTTTTTAGAAAGGTATATCTACTCCTCAGTTCCCCCAAACTTAAGATTTACAGACTTAAGCTGAAGGGTGCTCAATTCAATCCTAGAATTCATGGAATTTCGTCTAAATCCTATCTCAAGAACATATGTGAATTACAATTTCCAACACAAGCAATTTCCAAGTACTAACCTAGCATTGCAATTGAAATTACTAATCAAGAACTACGCACATAACTCATCATAGGCAATTAACTTGGCTTAACTTCATAATTCATGCAAATGCTCGTGATACTAACTACGACAATTACCACTAAACATGTAAAATAATAAAAAAAAATGAGAAAAATAAAAAAAAATGTGAGAAATAATCAAAGCAAAATAAAATAAACGTGAACTACATGAACTAACTAACACATGCAATAATAAACAAAATTACAATAACATGCTCTTCCTTAGATTACCACCCCCAAACTTAAAATTTTCAATGTCCCCATTGAAAGCGGTAAAAAGGCTAGAGCGAACACGTACCTAATCGGAGTCCTCCCCCTCCTCTGCCGGAGGTGAATCCGGTGGAGGATATTGCTTAGGTTTAAGAAATGGGGTATCCACTTTCTCAAACAAAATCTCGCCACCACAAATAAAATCAAGAGCATCAAATATTGTCTTTGTCCTGTAGAAAGTCTCCAAACAAACGTTAGTAAACTTAATTGTCACTTCAAGAAGTAACCATTGATCGACATTTATACTTTCAGAGAACTTTGTGATAAAACAACGAAAAAATTCACATCCATTAAAGGACCGAACTCCTTCGACTTTCACACAAGGTGGAGGCTCGGGTGGTGGTTTTTCAGAACTCTTCACTTTCACAGGAGTCATAAGAACTTCTTGGCCTTTCATGTCACTGAATAAAGAGATGAAATTGCTATCCTCTTTTTCCAAGAGTTGAAGTGTAAGAGCCTTTTGGACTGGATAACCCACC
Source organism: Daucus carota subsp. sativus (assembly GCF_001625215.2). Lineage (NCBI taxonomy): Eukaryota > Viridiplantae > Streptophyta > Magnoliopsida > Apiales > Apiaceae > Daucus > Daucus carota. The sequence continues at coordinate 3,288,355 of NC_030384.2, read as the reverse complement.
AGATTTTGTGTAAGATCATCTTGGACAATCATCATGTCAGCTTTAAAACATGTACTCTCAAGTATAGGGGTAGAGGTTGGATTGAAAGCCAAATTTTCAATATCAGAACATGGAGCAACCTTGATTGAGCTAATCCCCTTCAGGAAATGTAATTCAAGTACACCTGGTGTAGGAGAAACTACGATCAACTCGATATTGCTTTTTTCACGCACCTCATCATCGCCCACACGGTCCATAACAACAACTTCATCGATTTTGCCGTCAGCGACACGATCTTCCTCTTTATTAATAGGCACATCATCATCCCAGGTCGAAAAAATATCACAATCTCCATCATTTGTAAGAATGGTAGCATTTATGTCATCTTCAACTTGGGTGGCTATAAGTGGAGAAGAATCGGGTTGTTCGACAGTAAAAGAACTAGCTAACCGCTCAAGTCGAGCCTCCATCATCAGTTGTGTAGCCTTGAGTTCCTTAAGCGTCTTGTTTATGTTTACCAACATATCATATACCTCATTTGTTTGATCAGAAAGCACTTCTACAGTGGGTTGAGGAACCTGTAGATCTTGTACTTGAGGATATTGATACTGTTGAGATTGTGGTTGCTCATATTGAGGCTGATAATACTGTTGCTCAAACTGATCATATTGTTGCATTGGAGGTTCTTCATAACATTGTTGCTGAAATTTTTGTTCTTGAAATTGATGTTGACCATGATATGGGAAATCACCAAAATTATTGTCCATGTAAGAGAAATCTGGTTGATCCATCCATTCTTGATCATAAGAATTAGAATACTGATTGTACTCATATCCTTCTTGATAATTATATCCATGTCCCGACTGAGTATTCTGAGAGTTGAAGTGGTTATAAGAGCATTCATAACTATAGTGACCCTGAACACCACAAACTTGACAGAAGCTGTATGTTGTAGGGGCAACTTGTGACATCTCATCAACACTCATCGGATACAAGGTCGGCTCTGTAGCTTTCGACGAATATGCCTCAACTATGGAAGATAGAAGTGCAAAGGTATCGACTTCTTCCATTGTAACCCTGTAACAGCACAAACACAGCCAAGAACGCAGTAAAAGCTACCTCACTTGGAACTGAAGTCCCAAGGAGGCAAAGGAAACATTATAAATAACTAAACAAAAACAATAGATACAACAACAACTAAGAAAAGTGAGAAAAGAATCCGAGTCAGTGAATTTTAATGCACACTGATGACAAGTACGTAAACTAATTAATTAACACCGAGTCCCCGGCAGCGGCGCCAAAAACTTGTTCGCAAAAATCTACACGCAAGCGCACGTGATCATAAGTAATATATTTGTTCGTTCCCACAGAGACTGGTGAATTAAGAATACGCACCTATGCAACAATGTATGATCAATTTTCACTGCCAAGACAATTAACAAGGATGGTTTCTTTTATACTAATAACTAAAATTACTAATCAAATTCAGAATAGGAAAACACATGGGATTCTAACTTCATTATCGAATTCATCTAGAATTGAAATTACTGATTAACATGCGACTGTTGATCCTAATCAGACAACACGAAAGTAATACATGCCAACTCTCGTTGCACACATATCATACCAATCCAAATCCACAATTAAGACAGAAATCTCATGGACACCAACAAAGCTCAGACCCTATATCTCTATAGCGGTAGTGTAAGCAGAGAGGTTTAATAGCAAGTCATCTATCGTGATTACACAGGGTGATAAAAATAGTTCAAGTCTACCACAAATTATGTTTCATTCACATAATCCTATGTTTACATGGCATAGTTCTAAATTCAATCATCCACTCTCGCTTCAGAAAGAATTAACAAACAACTTAGAAGTTAGCTACGCTTCTAAGAAGAATAAGCACGGCTCATGCAAAGAAATCAACATACGTCACAAAATCAAGTAATTAATATTCGATACTAGATTACATCGATAAATCCATTAGAATCCCATGAAGGCGGTTAGTTCATAATCGAACTAATCGACATCATGGGTTCTAGTGAAAACATTATAAAGAAAAGACAAGAATTGAATGGAATAAAAATGCTTGAATTAATAATAATAAAGATCACACGTTACAGATTTGATGTTCACGATCTCGCTCGAAACTGTCACTTCCTCGCAAAGAACGATCCGATACAACTGATAATGTGCTTCGATAATTAACTACGATATTGTTCTCTACAAAAACTACTTCTATGAGGCTAGGGTTTTACACACGAGAAAATAAAATACATTGACCAAGTCAACCGGGCCTCGACCGCTGCGAAAATCCATCAGAAAGCTTCAAAAATCGGCCCGGGGAAGTTCTGCTGGGCGCGGCCGCGCTAAACTAGCGCAGGCGCGCTAGTTGCAGCAGTCTGTAGCGCGGGCGCGCTAACAAGTAGCGCGGGCGCGCTACTGTCTGCACTGGTGGCCCTGTTTCTTCGTTTCTCGCTCGTTCTCGCGTGTATGTCCTTCCTCGCTCTAGTACCACTTCCGTAGGTGATCACGGTTGCATTTAGCATATGCAACAAGCCCTTTAAACCCCTAGATAGCTCTAGTGGACGAGTGTGTTCTCGTGAGGGTTTGTAGAAGATGTACCCACAAAATCCCAAGTCGTGATGAATCCACAATTCTCTATTCTTGCAAATAATGCACCAAAACCAACCTAAAATGATAGAAAATCACTTCATCACCTCAACTCGTGACCTGCACAGAAAAACAATAAAAACACATCAAAAGACACTAAACACTTAAGTACAACCAACCAATTTAAGTGGAAATGAAGGCCTATAAGTGTGTATAAATACCACTTATCAAAAAGAAACCTTGGAATCTTAGTGTGAAGAAAACCTTTTGTAAAAAAAATGTCACGAGCAAAGAAAATAGGTAAAATAGATTGAAATCAAAGGATTAGAACTTCGCAGACCGCGAACGTGTTACCAAGGAGACTACTGTTGTCTGAGTATAAGATATGTGGAATATGCTATTTATAATATTACGTTTCACATTGTTTCGGCTCAAGTTGACATCAAATCTCATATTGAAAACTGAGAGGTTTATTCTGTATCTTGAGTTCTTCTTTTGTTCGGAAGTGACTGCTTCTAATAATCAATATTTCTTTGGTGTTACAAAAATCTTTTGTGATTCCTGATTTAATATTCGAGAATTGGTACCACAATGACGATTTCAATATAATAATTCTAGTAAATCGTCCCATATTTGATCATATTTTATCCCCTGAAAATCCTTGATTTGTGATTAGAGGATGCATTGCTCGCATTCCTAGGAAGAAGTGTGTTGAGAAGTAATTATGATAGGTCAAGTTTGTCTAAGCTGTGAGATAACGATTCAAAAACAAACTTTTGAGATAAATCTCATTTCTTTGAAATTTCTTCAATCTGATTGGGATGAACAACCCTTATTATAGGGGACACAAGGTATACCTATCTGTGTGATAGGAGTTGGATGGGACGCCATCACTTGTGTGTGTTGTGATTACAAGAAGGTTAACAACCTTTAGTAGTGTCTTAATTTGGACACGCAACACTTAGTTCATTTGATGAAATTGGTCTCCCAATCATCCTTTTATTTCAAATAAAAGCTATTTTGAAAACTCATTGATCGGTGATTACCATTGTGAAAAACTTCCATATGTCGAACAAAGTTTTAAAATTCTAGTTTCCTTTAAATTCTTTTCGAAATGCTCAGATTTCAAATTCTTTTATATTGTTCTTTTCAAAAAAATACAGTTTTTCCTAAATCATTTTAAGAAGGTGTTGTATGGTGATGTCAGATCCAGACCCTCGAATTTGAGGATTGTTGCATTGATTATTGAAAGTTAAATAAGATGACCATTTACCTAAGGTTGATGGTTTGTTGAAGAGAGCATCTTACTTTTTAAGATGGACTTGAGATCCGGATACCATCGGGTAGAAAAAAAAATCAGATCTAAGAATGTACCTAAGACGGTCTTTAGGACCCGATACGAACATGATGAGTTCTTAGTGATGCCTTTTGATTTGACTAATGCATCTACAACATTCATGGATCTTATGAATAGAGTATATAAAAAAATATTTGGATGAGTTCGTTATTGTTTTGATCAATGATATCTTGATTGATATTAGACGAAACAAGAGCATGTTGAGTATCATAGGATAACCTTGGATTTTATGGAAAGGAAAGTTATATGCAAAATTTCGAAATGTGAATCTTGATAAAGCAAGCAAAGTTTTAGGGCATATAGTATCTAAAGAAGGAATGTCGGTAGACCTCGCAAAGATTGAGGCAATGTCAAATTGAGAAAGACTAAGGATCCCAACAGAAGTGAAAAGTATTCTTCGATTAGCAGGATATTATAGAAGATTCGTAAAAGAGTTCTCTAAGATTGCGACTCTTTTGACTAAGTTAACCAGAAAAGAAGAAAAGTTCGAATGGACTCCTAAGTTTGAGAAAGTTTTCAGGAATTGAAGAAAATACTCACGATGGCTCATGTACTAACTCTACCAGATGAAACTGGAAATTTTGTGATTTTCAGCGATGCGTCTCATAAAGGTTTAGGATGCGTTTTGATGTAGCATGGAAAGGTAATAGCATACGCGTCTAGACAACTTAAAGAATACGAATTGAGATATCTCACCCATGATTTAGAACTAGCTGCTATAGTTTTTGCCTTAAAGATCTGGCGACATTATCTTTATGGTGAGAAGTGTGAGATATACACTGATCATAAGAGTTTGAAGTATTTGTTTACTCAGAAAGAACTGAATATGAGACAAATAAGATGGTTAGAATTGATTAAGGATTATGATCATACGATTAACTGTCATTCAGGAAAAGCCAATGTAGTTGTTGATGCTGTAAGTAGAAACGAATGAATCAGTGGGATGTCTTTACCAAAAGAGTGATTAGAGAGCTTGAAAAATTAAATTTAAAGGTTAAGGGATCAGACCTTAAAGATGGGAAGATTTTTGGGATGATAGTACAACCAGATTTGTTAGAAAGAATCAAAAAGAGTCAAGAATATATGATTAAGGAAAAGCGTTCTGAATTGTCCGGAGATGAGTATTTAAGTGTAAAGGATGATAGAGAAATTAGGAAATTTGCTGACAGGATTTGGGGTTCCTACCATGACAGAGCTTAAAAGAGATATTCTAAGCGAAACATACGAATCAAGATATTCTATTCACCCGGGAATTAAGCACCAAGATATACTAGGATTTAAAGAAGAATTATTGGTGGCCTAACACAAAAAGAGAAATCGCTGAGTGAGTAAATAAATGTCTGACTTGTTAAAAAATGAAAGCATAGCACCAGAGACCTAGTGGATTATTGCAGCTATTAGAGATCCCATAATGGAAATGGGAACACATCACCATGGATTGTATAGTTAGATTACCAAAGACTCGAGCTAATCATGATGCTATTTGGGTAATTATAGATAGGCTGACGAGATCTGCGCATTTTTTTTTCCTATTAGTGAAAAGTACACCATGGAGAGATTAGTAAAGCTATATATGAATGAGGTCGTGACTAGACATGGAGTGCCAGTGTCAATTGTCTCAGGCAGAGATGCAAGATTTACTTCAAAATTCTGGCAAGCTTTTCAAGAGTGTTTTAGGACTAAGCTTAAGTTGAGTACTACATATCACCCACAAACAGATGGGCAAAGTGAAAGAACAACACAAACCATAGAAGATATGTTAGGAGCTTGTTCTTTTGAAGATATCACCCCAGAAAGGAATAATCAGATTTGGGAAAAGAAACAAATTAAATCCAAGATATGTTGAACCCTTTGAGATTTTGAGAAAAGTTGGAGCTGTGTCATATCAATTGGCTTTACCTCCAGATTTACAACACATTCACGATGTATTCCACACATATCTTCTAAAAGTTTACAAGACCGACATTCGATATGCTCTGAATTATGAGCCAATAAACCTTCACTTGGATTTAACATATGAAGAGAAATCAAATTCGATTACGCACCATTAAAATTTATTTTGAGGCTGGCTAGTAAATCAAATTCGATTACGCACCATTAAAATTTAATTATTGACTACGTAAATAAATTAGTAGGCGTGTAGTTTTGGTTACGACCCGAAAATTTTAGTACGGATTATCTAAAAATATATATTTCAATATTAAATTCTGAATTACTTAGAGAAATTTTAGAATAAGTATTTTATTAATTATGATAAAATTCTTACAGTCCCGAGTAATATTTAAATAAGAATCGTTAAATGAGCCAGGACTGTAATATTTGTGAATAAAACGAAACATTAAATAAATAGATAAAAAGAATAAAAGAAAAACCAGATAAACAAAACAAGCCTGTGGTATTGGCACATTGGAAATCGAGTAAAACTTGGTGCTCACACATTTTGTGTAGCCTCCAAGTAAAATTGTCATTAAGACATAATTAATCATAATTAAGAATTTAAGTACAATTAAGGAAGCTCTATAAATTCCCCAAGCTTTAGTAATAATCAGTTTACTCACTGTGAGGTAAAGAGTATAAAAGTGGAGGATTCAAGCAGAGTTGCAGGAGAATTCCTGGAGACGGAAATTTGTGTCACACAAATCAAGATTATATAATAAGGTAATCAGTCAATTCATTTTCTATTTTGAGTTCATAAAATAAGTCTTTATTTAGCTTTTAATGGTTGCAGCATATCATTGTGGGGTCCTCGTGTTCTCTTTTTACTTTGAGTTGTACAAATACGGTTTAACAAAATATCAGTATGCACACTTTAATTTTACAAAACTTGGTACTATTCTCCTGACTATATAAATTAGGCTAGGTTATTCCAACTACAAAATTTGGGGATGTTGATGAATTGTTGGGTGGTTGATGAATTGATGTTGCATTGGTGTTGGGTTGTTGTTGAGAAGGGAAGGGAAAGTCGGGACCGCCACTTGAGGCGGTGGTGGATTTCGGGGCTGAGGCGGCAAGCTGCGAGGGGAAAGAAAGAAGCAGGGGTGGAGGCGGCGTGCGCGAGGTCGCCCGCGGAGGGCTGGTTAGACAGCGATGCTGCTGGAGAGAGAGAGAGAGGAGCTGCCGGAGATTTTCCGGCCAGTGACACTTGGGTTTGATAAAGGAGAGAGATGGGTTTGATAAATTCACAGTTGGGAATATTTGAAAATAATAAAATTGATAAAATGTGGAATTAAATTTAGGGATCAGATTAGAGTGAACAAATAATATTGGGAGGGATATGTTTGTCTTATTATAATTGGTTTAATAAATAGGATGGATGGGAAGTTATTTTAGATTTATTATATCAAGAGAATTAATTGAAGCTAAAAAGAATTTCCGGAGATATAATTAAAGAGAAAATGGATTTTGAGATTTAATTAATATCCTAATCGGTGTTTTAAGAATTTAAAATGAGTTGAATTGTTTAATGAAGAAGTTCGGGATTAAGATTTAAGTTTAGCTATTAATAATAATATAACAACTTAAATGAGGTATTTAAATGAGATTGGACCATACAAGCTGTTTAATAAATTTGGGTTATTAGTTAAGAAACTAAAGGATTATTACTAGATAAAAGGACGTTATCAAAAAGTGGGGTTTTGGCTGGATGAGTAAATGATTGTTTGATTATTAATAAATAATAACACCTTCAGTTGATATACACTTTTTATGTCTCTTTTATTGAGATTAAAATATATTTAAATTGGGAGTGAGAAAGTAAACTTTTAATCGATTACGAGTAATAAAAGGAGGTTTATTTGGAAAAAAATATTTTATTGAATAAAAGAAGAATAAATGGGAAACAGTCTAAGTGATATTAAATGAGTAGATCATACGAGATGATATTTTAAGATAAGATTTCTAAATTTATTATTTTGTGGCATAGAAGATTGATTATTTTGGATGGCGAGCTTCATTGTACAAATTAAATTGGAATATTTTCAAGCTTAGGATGCCAGGAAAGTTCACTATCCCTCTCTTGACGTGAAGTTTTCGTGCCTATTTAATAATTTTGTGAAAAGTATTGATTGTGAAGATATTGAATTTCGTACCATTGTGAATCGAGAAAATATCTAAGTTTCATTTGAAGGCTTTAAAAATATTGTACGTATATTACTTTCTATAATTCGAGCCGTCCCATTGTTCGGGAATGAGCTAATCCTATAACGATAATATTTTGAATCTTCGAAGCTTGATTGCGATGATCTCAATTTACTACTTCTGGAGATCATCTTATCCTTTGGAATCTAGTTCTTTTAATTATTCTTCACTTCTGCCTTCGGGTAATCTTTGTTGAAAGGGTGCATTGTTCGCACTTCTTTGGTAGAGATGAGTAGTGATGATTGAGAAGTGTTTGTTTGGGAGAATTTCCTTGTATTCGGAGGAATCTGTTCAAGCTGGTCAACACGAATTTATTAAATTCGTGGTAGAGTTGAAATTTACTATCTGGTAAGGCAGATAGTGGGGTTCCAGTGTTAAACCCTGATGCTAGCAAAGAGCGTGTTGGTGTGTCTTCAGTGGTTACGATCAGACCACTAGGACTACACAGGAGAACGGTATTCACAAAATGATGCTGATCGAGCCATGTAGTGTTACCGAGAGGTGGAAGACCAGCATTTTCTATACTTGAAATTGTGTTGTCATTTGATGGTAACTGTTTTGTTAATTTGACTTGAATTGTTTTCTATGCTTTATTTGCATATCTTGTTAATTGTGGTTTTGTGCTATGTGGACTTGCTGAGCAATTAGTTGCTCATTCTTGCATCTACTTTATTCCTTTTGAGCAGTAAAGATTGAGTATGACACAACTCAAGAGAACCGCCCAGAAACGGGTTTTGGCAAGGAATGGAGAAGGCACATCACATGAACTGAAGCTGTTAGGCCACGCTGTTTGGTGGTACCAACTATAGTTATTATGATATTCTTTAATCAGACTTGTTATTATGTAATAAAGTTAGACTTGGTAGTAGTTTTGTTTTGAGCCAGATGTTTAGTGACGGACCAGATCTGAGCCAGATGTTTAGTGACGGACCAGATCCCCGGGATGCAGATCTGGGGGCGTCACATTAAAATATTATTTTAATTTCCTATTTTTGCATTATAATATCATTAAAATCATATTTTATCAAAAAATTTCAATAATTCCTATTATTCCTATTTTTGCATTTCAAAATTAATAAAATAATATTTTATCATTTTCTTTTTAAATTCATATTAAAATCATATTTTCTAAGCGCCAACACTTAGTTAAAAAAAGAGTATGTTTATTTAAAATTTCAGCTAACTATATCTAAGGCATGTAGATTCAACAGGCCTGGGGCATGTAATTTCTAAAGTTTGGGGAACCTATATTCAGCAAACTGGGGCACGTATGTTCAGAAAAGTAGGGCACTGTTATGGAACAGAAAACAAAGGGTGTGAGCGATTCGTGCTTTGGACTGGTCTCGGTGCGAGATGCCTACGTATCTTCTGCTAGGAGAAGAATCAAGTCCAAAACGTAGTTCTAGTTATGAGGGGTAGAGCCCTTTATATAGGCGCTTCAGAGTCAGAAGTTGGATGGAAGTATGATCCCACATTCCAGACTTCGTATCGAAGTATGCTTCGGAGTAACAGATAAGAAAGAACTCTTATCTTGCCAAGAACTCCATGACGTTTATCCACGAGAGTTAGTTGTATCGTAGGACTTAGTTTCGTAGCTAGACTTTTGTATGGGCCTCGTGCCCATCCAAGTCTTTTTTACGGCCCATATATACCTGGTTCAGAGCGCCATTGGGCCAAGGCGGGATTCCTTATAATTAAACTGGCTACGTGGACCCCTATCGGATCGGGTCGTAATATCAAGTAATCCAACCCCTATCATTTGCCCCCCAACTTTCGACAAATGTCGTAGTAATTTGCAGGAAGTTTACAGAGGTTGTAATATTGTACATCGTGTATTTTTGCCGATCCTTCTACTAAAATTAGGTTTCCGGGCATTCTCATGTTTTCCCGAGGCTAGATTATATTTTATTGGAATTTGTGGGGTTAAATTCCAATTTTTTAGAATTTTTCGAGCCTTTTAATGATTTTCAAAGTAACTTTTGAGAAATAAATCTCAAATTTCTTTATTTTTCCAGGTTTTGATATTTCCCTTTAAGTGTAATTCAGGGAAATTCTTCTTCAGGAGGGAATGCTTCCTGGGCGTGCATTGCAATGCCAAGGAGGCCATTTGGACACCCACGCCCAGGAGTCATACCTCCTAAGCGTCGTTGAGAACCGTGGCTGGTGCTTGTCCTCCTAGGCGTTGCAGCACACGCCTAGGAGGCATGAATACGAGCGACGCCTAGGAGACGTGTTCCCTAGGCGTGCCTAACCTTTTCAGGTTGAGATGTGTCCTCGGCGTGCTTAGCAACGCCCAGGAGACACCAATACAGACGACGCCTAGGAGACATGCTTCCTAGGCGTGTCTGTCTTCCCACATCAGTGATTCTTCCTAGGCGTGCTTAGCGACGCCTAGGAGACATAATCTTTTGCAACGCCCCGGAGTCGTGCTCTCTTGGCGTGCTAGATAATATAGACGTCTATTGTGTCTTGTGTCCTTGGCGTGGTTATAGGGGCTTTTTTTTAAAGCCTTGATGTTATTATGTCTTCTTGGCGTGTTTAACCACGCCAAGGAGACCTTGTTTATCGCCCTTCTTAAAAAACGTACTTGCTAGGCGTTGTTTGACTGTTGGTCAAGCCATAGCTTTAGTTACGTCGTGTTCAGTGGGCGTGCTTAGCAATGCCCAGGAGACATTGTTCTTTACAATGTTCATAAAATGTGATTTTTGGGCGTCGTTTAATAGTAAGCCCTCACAAGGCTTCATTTGGTACCGTTCCCTTGGCGTGCTTAGCAACGCCCAGGTTACATTGTTTAAACTTGGGCACAATGTAGTGCTATAGGCTGTGGGCCTTAGTCTATGACTTGTCAGGCCTATATTTTGTTCTTTTTCCTATATTTTCATGTGTCTCGTAGAATTCTCGAGATTCTTCTAGAAAAGGCTTGCCTCTTCAAATTCATAGGCTTCCCGCCTGTAGCTAGGCCTTTTGACCGGCCCAAAAGCCCATTTTACCGGCTGTAGGCCGTGAGCCCTAGGGTTCACCGGCAAACGAACCGGTTAAAACTTTCTATAAATCTAGTGACTGAGGGTTTCACTTCTCATTTCACTTCAAAGTTTCCAATTTCAAATACTCTCAAACACTCTCTAGCTTTCTCTAGTTTTCTAGTCTTTCCATGTTTCTCGGCGAGATTTAAGGCGTTTTTCCGGCAACCTTCAAGGATTCTCCAGATTCCGGCCCATCTACAAGCGTTTTTTTCCAGTTTCCGAGCAATCTTCATCGTTTCTTCATCAGTTTCTGGGTTTCATACCTTCATCCGAAGAAGATCAATGGCTGACTGCATCATCACAGCAATCCCAGCAATCCCAACTTTCTCAGCCACCGACTAGTAGCTCTCACGCTCGCCGAGGTAAAAAATCCCTCGTCCATGCTAGCGTTATTTCTTTACGTGATTTGCTTAGCGAGTTCGGTCAGGCCTTTCCCAATATTCACCATCTTGATGCATATAATCACCACTCTAAGTATAAGCAAAAGGATGTAGATATAATGGCTAAGCTATTTGGGATAGAGCACCCGTATAGGGCCGTGGCTCCAGGCCCAAATGATAGGGCTTGTTACCCTAAGCCTGGGGCCATTAGGGTTTACAAAGAGATGTTTTATGCGGGCTTTAGGCTTCCTCCTCCAATGTTTGTTTATAGGCTGTTGGCCGAGGCCCGGGTGTGTCCAAACCAACTCCAGCCCAATGGCTGGAGGTTTATCTATTGCTTTTTAGTCCAATGTAAAAAACACAATTTAGAGCCCAGTGTAGCTGTTTTTAGATATTTGTTTAAGTTTGTAAATGCGCCAAATGATGAGGGCTGGGTTAAGATCCAATATAGGACTTTGGGCCGCATCATTTTCATTTCGGACTCGGCCCCTGACTCCTTCCCTCGTTGGAAGGGTCAATGGTTTTATTTATACATGGAGGGGGCTGATTGGGCCGATTACTTTTATTCTCATTTTAGTCGGGCCGAGGATGGGGCCATGAGGTCCCTTAAACTAGGGGTCGAAGAGAGAGCGGCCATAAAGATTTTGACTGAGGACTGCCTCCATCACAGTTCGCTGCTTATTTCTGAGGCCTCGCTCCAAAGTCATGGGCTCAGTGATTTGGGCCCTGAGGGTAAGCTCATTGTGGTCTTCAAATTCGACTTGTCTCTTAACATATTTTGTGAATACTTATGTCCTTTTTCTCTTTTGTCTTGCAGCCCAGGCCGCTCATGGAAGTATTTTCAAGAAGCGCGAAACCGCCGCTTCTCAGGCGGTGGTTACCGAAGTGTCTCGCGAGAAGAGGCCGCGAAAGAGGGGGAAGTCCCCAGTTATCGAGAAGGTTCCGGCCTTTCTGACTCCTCGCGAGGTGGCCGTCAAGGAGGACTCGGGCCCCTACGTCGTGGAGTGGGGCCTTCTTAAAAAGGATACAGTGGTCGGAGATTCCCGGGCAGCCGCGGAGTGGTCCCGGAGCGTGATCACACCCCGGGACCGAGCCCATGTGGTGGAATCGTCTGAAGACCTCCAGATCGAGCTTTTGGGGGCCAAAGCCGTGGCAACGGTAAGCCCAAAACTTACGTATTGCCTTGTTTTTGAGTCCTTTTCTTACTTAGGCAATTTTTCTTCTTCTAACTGCAATATTTTGTGACCGCGACCGTTATTTCGAAGCCTCAACTGCTAACTTTGAGCAGTTTCGGAAGGTGGAGGCCGAGCTAGTGGCCGAACAAGAAAAGGTCTGCACCTTGGAGGCGGAATTGGCACGGGTCCGCAGAGAGGCGGTGGAGGACTTTAAAAAGTCCAAAGAATTCGACGATATCCTCGCTGCGGAGTTCGACTCATCCTTTCCCGAGACCTTTAAGTCCTGTTGGGAAAGGATCATAGACGAACTCAGTTCTCAAATCGAGGGAGTTACCTTGGAGCGATTCCTCGTTCTGAAACTTCCCGGGGAGGAGACTCCCTCCCCGATGGCGGTCGAGGATCTCGGGGGGTCGCACCCCTTGGAATCTCAAGATTTGGAGATCCCAACCGAGGACCTTATGATCCAAGATTCCCATCAGGATGAAAAGGATCTTGGGAAAGGAGGAGAGGCCCTAGTCGACGAGGCCCGGGAGAAAGCGGCCCAAGGTGAAGAAACCCAGGCGGTGGAGGCCCGACTTCACGGGTCGACCCAGGAGCAGGAAGACGTCTTTGACGACGGGCTTCCATAGATTAGGTCTATTTTTAGCCCTGCGAGGCGTATTATAACTTATTCGAATATTTATACCCTTCTGGGTTTTAACTTATTTATCTAAGTTCTCTTTTGTTCCATCTTTTATCTTCCTGCATATCGCGCATTTAATATTCTTTACTTAGAATATTTTTGAACTAACTCTCGTAAGATTTTAGTTGAATTTGTTAATTCAAATCTCAGAGTAATCCTCGGGACTTTACTTTTAAATCAGGATCGATTCAGAACAATTCTTACTTAGAATTTTCAAACTCTGAATTTCTAAACTCCAAATTGTCTTCTAATTAAGATGACCCTTCAGGGTTGGTTGACCTTTAATCGTCATACTTTAACTTAGGATTTACTTAGAGTCTTTTCTCAACTTCAAGCTTTTCTCCATGTTCAAAACGTTGTATTCAAAGGAAGACACAATTTAACAAAATCAAGGCTGAAAATCCTCGGGACTTTCATTAATATCATAGTAAAAGAGATAAACTAATCTTGAATTCAACTACATGGCAGTGGTCGACATGACCTTATTCTAGTGATAACTACTAACTTTTACTATCATAGGATATGCGTCAACATAATATATCTTTAAGTTGGTCGCGTGCCAACTCCTTGGGACTTCAATTCCTTCAAGGGTTTGAAGCTTGTATGAGCCATGGCCCGTAACAGCCTTAACTTGATAGGGGCCTTCCCAGTTTGGAGCCATCTTGCCCTTGGGGCCCACTCCAGAAGCTTCAATCTTTCTAAGTACTGGATCCCCTTCTCGAAAGTATCGTTCTTTAACCCGTAGGTTATAGTAATAGGAAGCTCGCTTCTGGTTTTCCACAATCTTGGCATGAGCTTCATCGCGGATTTCGTCAATCATGTCGAGTGCAAGTCTCATGCCTCCCTCATTGGCTTCGGGTTCATACTGTTGGACCCTTGAGTAAGTATGGGTGATTTCAAGGGGTACAACTGCTTCAGCTCCATAAGCTAACTGAAAAGGGGTTGCTCCAGTGGAGACTTTACAAGTTGTTCGATATGCCCAAAGTATTGGGAGCAGCTCATCGGCCCATGACCCTTGGGCCTTCTCAACTCTCTTCTTCAGTCCGTCGAGGATTATTCTATTAGCCACCTCAGCTTGTCCGTTAGCTTGAGGATGAGCGACCGAGGTGAAGCGCAGCTCAATTGAATAATCTTCACAATAATTCTTAAACTCAGCATTGTTGAACTGGGTCCCATTGTCTGTCACCATGATTCGCGGTATTCCATACCTGCAGATAATATTTTCCCATACAAACTGAGCAACTTGCTTGGTGGTTATCTTGGCCAGTGGTTTGGCCTCGATCCACTTAGTAAAATAATCAATCGCTACCAACAGAAACTTCCTTTGCGCACTAGCAAGTGGAAAAGGTCCAAGGATATCCATTCCCCACATGGCAAAAGGGATAGGTGTGTTGATAGTCGTCAACATCTCCGGGGGCTGTCGTACTATCGGTGCGAACCTTTGACACCGATCACACCTTTTCACATATTCTTGGGCCTGCTTAAGCATATCGGGCCAATAAAATCCAAGACGGGTTATTTTATGAGCCAATGCCCTTCCTCCAAGGTGTTGGCCACATACTCCTTCGTGAACTTCCCTAAGAGCTTCTCGTGCCTCATCAGGCCTTAGACATCTCAAATAGGGAATTACAAACGATTTCCGATATAAGATCCCTTCAATGAGGACGTATTTGAGGGCCCTTACCTGTAACTTCCGTGCATCATCAGCGTTGGTTGGTAGATGACCACTTTTAAGATACAACTTGATTTCATCCATCCAGGTGGCTCCCGTGTCAATTGGAGCAACCAACTTAGCATCGATGCTTGGGGTTCTCATAACCTGATAATAAACACTTCCCGAGCATACCTCATCATCAGAGGAAGCAAATTGAGACAATGCATCAGCTTTAGTGTTCTCCTCTCTTGGCACATATTCTACAATGCACTCTTCAAATAATGTCATTTGAGTCTTAACAATCCTCAGGTATCTGAGCATCGTATCTTCCCGAGCTTCAAACTCGTCATTTACTTGGAAAACTACAAGCTTTGAGTCGCCACAGACCTTCAAATTCTTTACCCTCAGGGTTCTGGCTAATCCAAGCCCAGCTATTAAAGCCTCGTATTCAGCCTCGTTGTTGGTAGTTGGGAAGTCCAACTTGATAGCGTATTCCACAGTAAAGCCATCGGGGCTTTGGAGCACGAGTCCTGCACCACTACCTTTTGTTTTTGAAGCCCAGTCAAAAAATAGCAACCAGTATTCTTTAGGTTTCTCTTCCTTGGTGGGCTCTTCTACCTTGTCTTCCTGCCCCCCGACTTCCTTGTTGTTAATGGTACATTCGACGAGGAAGTCAGCTAAAGCCTGTGCTTTAATCGCCGTTCGAGGCTTGTATCGGATATCAAACTCCCCGAGCTCAATTGCCCACTTGATTAATCTTCCACTAGCCTTCGGGCTATATATGACATTACGGAGAGGCTGGTCTGTCAAGACTTCTATTTTATGAGATTGAAAATAGGGTCTTAACTTCCTTGAGGCCGTAATCATGGCCAAGGCAAATTTTTCGATCACCGAGTAATTGAGCTCTGCTCCATGCAAAACTTTGCTCACGTAGTACACTGGTTTTTGAATTTTCAACTCCTCTCGAACTAATACAGCACTCAGTGCTTGTTCTGAAACAGCTAGATATACATACAAGGTCTCACCATCAATGGGCTTTGATAGGAGAGGTGGCTCTGCCATGTACTTCTTCAGTTCCTCAAAAGCTACTTGGCTCTCTTCTGTCCACTCGAAATTCTTAACCTTTTTCAGGGCTTTGAAGAAGGGTAAACATTTGTCTCCTGACTTGGATACAAATCTTCCCAGGGCCGCAATCCTTCCTGTCAACTTCTGTACATCCCTTACACTCTTGGGAGGTTCCATATCGAGGATAGCTTTTATTTTGTCAGGGTTGGCCTCAATACCACGTTTGGAGACCATTAAACCAAGAAACTTCCCGGAACCAACCCCAAAGGCACACTTGGCCGGGTTTAACATCATCTTATGCGTCCTCAGGACTTCAAAAGCTTCTTTCAAATGTTCAAGGTGATCCGATTTATTTAAACTTTTCACCAGCATATCATCAACGTATACTTCCATAGTTTTGCCTATCAGATGTTTGAACATCTTATTTGCTAGGCGTTGGTATGTGGCTCCTGCGTTCTTAAGTCCAAATGCCATAACCAAATAACAAAATACACCAAAGTCTGTAATGAATGATACCTTGGGGACGTCGTCTTTGTCCATCAGGATCTGATTATATCCACTGAATCCGTCCATGAAGCTTAGCATCTCATGGCCAGCAGTGGCGTCTATCAGTGTGTCTATTCTTGGAAGAGGGAAACAATCCTTAGGGCAAGCATCATTCAGATCAGTGAAGTCTACACACATCCTCCACTTTCCATTTGCCTTTTTGACCATGACAGGGTTTGCTAACCATTCTGGAAATTGAATTTCCTCAATAAATCCGGCTTCCAACAACTTATCTACCTCCTGTTTAATGGCTTCCTGCCTCTCGGGGGCGAAATTCCTCTTCTTTTACTTAATCGGTTTCCTATCAGGACTCACATTCAACTTATGAGTCATGAACAAGGGATCAATGCCTGGCATGTCAGCCGCTGTCCAAGCAAAAACATCACGATTGTTCCTCAAGAACCTCACTAGTTCTTGCTTCAAGTCTTCCTGAAGTAAGGCTCCAACATAAGTAACCTTTTCGAGTTCCTCAGTATACAATGGGATTGGAATCAAGTCTTCGGCGGGCTTGCCTCTCCTTTCTTCCTCTTCTCGGACATCGAGGTCCTCTATGGGTAGTACTTGCCCCCCAGTTCCTCCGGATCTCAACGCTCCGATGTAACAACTTCGGGCCATTTTCTGATCTCCCAACTCCTCTCCAATTCCGTTCCTAGTTGGGAATTTAATCTTCATGTGGTAAGTGGACGGGATTGCCTTAAAAGCTTGTATCCCCGTCCTCCCAAGGATGGCATTATAGGTCGACGAGGCTTTAACAACCAAGAAATTTATCATACATGTGGCTTGTCTAGGTTCGGTACCCATAGTTACAGGGAGTTGGATCATGCCTTCAATCTTGGTTTCCACATTGTTGAAGCCATATATAGGCATATCCGAGGGTGTTAGTTGAGTATCAGAGTATCCCATCTTTTCATAGGCATCATAGAACAAGATATCCACCGAGGCTCCATTATCAATGAGCACTCTTTTTACGGACGAGTTTCCAATCACTGGTGTAATTACTAAGGGGTCATCATGGGGGAACTTTACCTTCTCGAGGTCGACGTTATCGAAGGCCATTGCATAGTCAATTTTTGCCCGCTTTGGGGGTTCTCCAACTATACTCATTACTTCCCTTGCATAAGCTTTCCTTGAGTTACTTGAGGTTCCGGCAGCTGTAGGCCCTCCGGAGATCACGTTAATCACAGGCCCTCGAGGCTGGGTTCTCTTATCATCATTGTCTCTTCCACGGCTGTCATTGTCCCGATAACTTTTGTCTCCATCCTTAGTGAACTTGGACAACTTGCCTCTTCAGATCAAGAATTCAATTTCATCTTTCAGCTGCCGACAATCATCAGTTTTATGCCCCGTATCTTTGTGGAATCGACAATACAAATCCTTGTTTCGTTTCTCGGGGTCGGTCCTTATGGGCTTCGGCCATCGGACACTCTCATCCTTTTCGATCTCCATTAGGATTTGACTTCTCGGGGCGTTGAGCCTAGCATATTCAGTGAACCTTGGTCCTACCTTCTTTTTAGCAGGCGACTTCTCATCATTATCCTTTTTGGCATATTTGTTCTCAGCGTTATACTCGGCATCATTCCCACGTTTCTTAAAGTTAGTGTTCGGCCCTTGGTTACTCTGGGATTTCCTTAGGCTTTCCTCTGCCTTAATATACTTCCCGGCTCTCTCTTGTAAGTCATTCATATTATCAGGGGCTCTTTTGGCTAGAGAACGGCGAAAATTGTCATCAGTGGTACCTTGCTGGAGTGCAATCATGGCTACCTTCTGATCTAGGTCTGGGACCTTCAAGGCTTCTTTGGTAAAACGATTCATATACTCCCGGAGTGATTCATTCTTACCTTGATGCAAATTCATTAGAGAGGCAGAGCTCTTAGCATGGGTTTTGCTTCCAACAAATTGCCCTATGAAAGCCCTGCTCAAATCAGCAAAACAAGAGATAGAATTAGGGGGAAGGCGACTATACCAATGTTGGGCCATCCCACTCAAGGTTTGAGGAAAAGCACGGCACTTGATCGCTTTAGTGACGGGTTGGAGTAACAGAGCGTTCATGAAGGTCCGAACATGATTAGCGGGATCACCCGTGCCATCGTAAGCTTTAATGGTTGGAAGCTTAAATTTTCGGCAAATTCTCGCACCCATGATTTCTTGCGTAAAAGGGGGAACGGGGTTATCGGCATCGCCTGCTGGTAACAAGTGAATCTGATTCATGACAGTCTGACGAGGGTTTTCATCCCTTGGTTCCGGAGGCGGTAACCTTGCCTGGTCCCTCTTTAATCGTGCAATTTCCTCCTCATAAGCACGGATTCGATCCTCATAGGCTTGGTTCGTTGCTCCTCAGGGCTCATTAGCCTCCTGCCTATGGCGGCGTCGACGGTGTCGAGTATGATCGGTATCTCTTCTCCTTCGAGGGGGGGGTTATCATGCTCTTGCTCCAATTCGGAGGAGTCGTAATCAGTTATGTGCACATAATCATCACCCGTGCCTCCACGAGTGGTTGGTGTGACAGTTGTGTAATGCGTGCCGGCGTCGGTGATGGTTGCAATTACTCGAGTTATAGGGGGCAGCGAGCCAAAAGTCAGGGGAGCGGTAGTTTGAGCAATGGTTGTACCGAGCGGGAGGGAGGTAGTTACAGGGGTTGATTCAGTCGAGACTCCGGCGGTGGTTCGACTGTGTGGAATATGGATTTCAGAACGTGGTCCGGTTGGATTCGTCATGGTTGTTGTCGGATTCCCACAGACGGCGCCAAATGTTATTGAACAGAAAACAAAGGGTGTGAGCGATTCGTGCTTTGGACTGGTCTCGGTGCGAGATGCCTACGTATCTTCTGCTAGGAGAAGAATCAAGTCCAAAACGTAGTTCTAGTTATGAGGGGTAGAGCCCTTTATATAGGCGCTTCGGAGTCAGAAGTTGGATGGGAGTATGATCCCACATTCCAGACTTCGTATCGAAGTATGCTTCGGAGTAACAGATAAGAAAGAACTCTTATCTTGCCAAGAACTCCGTGACGTTTATCTACGAGAGTTAGTTGTATCGTAGGACTTAGTTTCGTAGCTGGACTTTTGTATGGGCCTCGTGCCCATCCAAGTCTTTTTTACGGCCCATATATACCTGGTTCAGAGCGCCATTGGGCCAAGGCGGGATTCCTTATAATTAAACTGGCTACGTGGACCCCTATCGGATCGGGTCGTAATATCAAGTAATCCAACCCCTATCAGGCACGTATATTCATTAACTAGGGCACGTTATTTCAGCAAATTAGGGCTCGTACAATCAACCTACCTGGGGCACGTAATTTCTATAACATGGGCACGCACATCCAACATTTAGAGCAAATTAAATAAAAAACGTAGGCAAAAGTGGAAAAAGGTTAGGGCAATTCATTCACCCAATTCAACGCTTCACTTTTAGATTTCAAATTCAAAAGGGAAACACTGCGATTTAATTTCAACGCAATTCAATTTCAACCGAAAATGGCAGAACGAAGCAAGAAATACCAAAATGGGTGGACATTATTCTTGTGAGTTTCCATTTCTTGAGTTTCCATTTCTTGTGATGTGATTACTTAAAACTCATATATGTGAACATGTTACCTTTTCTCAGAAATGATTACATCCGAGGATTAAAAGAAGGTTTAGAAGAAGTTGAAGTCTTGGATTTAATGGAAGTCACCGAAGATGCCAAAGAGATGTGGGATAGTGGTGAATACAAAGATGACTATAACCAAAGAGCTAAAGAAAAACGCGATGAATATAATAGGGAGGCTGCGGAGAGGGGGGTCAAGAAGGAGAAGAAGCCGCACCATCAGTTGCGGATTAAAACAAGATGCAGCCCAATGAAAATTTGGGAAATAATGGAAGCTATAAAAGATAATGGTGAAAAGAAGAGGGCAGTTGAAGAAATGGGGTTTGGAGCCCTTAAAAATATTCCAAATATGAAGTTGGCTCATAAACTTATAGAGAAACTTTTGCATAAGTTTGATACTACCTCGTGCCCTCTTTTCGGGGTAGAAGTCAGTGTTGAAGTTGTTGGAAAGCTGTTGGGAATCCCATCGAAGGGAAAAGCAATTCCTCAATCTAACTCCATCACTAAAAGTAATGAACTGGGGGCGAAATATAAGAACAAAACACTCTCACAGTTGGGAGATGACATGAAAAATATGGAGCGAATTGATAAGATTAAGGAGGCGTTTTTGCTGTATATTTTGGGTCACTTTTTGTGTCCGATTGTGAAGAATCAACCTTCTCAAGAGCTTTACAAGGCCCTTACAATTGTATCTGATGCTACACAATACAATTGGGCCAAATATGTTCTTGACCATCTCATTGAGGGTATCAAGAAATTTCAAAAAGGAAAGTCAACAACCGGTTGCATTTATTTGTTGATGGTGAGTTTAATTACTTTTTGCAATTAATTATAACTCATATGCTCTTATATAGGCTAAGCTCATATCTGTTTTATATTTGTAGAATTGTCTGTTTCCTTATGTAAATACTTATGTGAATAATTATTGGTTTAATTTCAGGTGTTCCAACTCAACCAAATATATTCACTGTCCGCTGATGGTGATAAAACATTAAGGCACAAATGGACAATGGATCTTGCGGGACCATGAAGATAGAATAGCTAGATTGGAGGCGACAATTGCCTCATCGCAGCCACACCCTGCCTCCCCAAAATAGTACTAGCCATATATATATATATATATATATATATATATATATATATATATATATATATATATATATATATATATTTTACTAGCCTTAATTTTGATTACCATTATTTTAAAATAAATATGCAGGGACACGGCATATAAAGTCCGGAAGTGTCTTGCTCCTGAATCCTATATCAATGATGATGTTATTTACACATACATAAGGTAGTATAAGGTTTCTTCATGGATTTCTTTGTTTTTATTTGTGCTCTACTAGGTACCATGTTGAGATTGCTATACAATGAAAAGACTCCACTCTATATAGCTTTAGATGTCGATTTTTTGTTTTGCACTAATTCCCGGTATCTTTCTTTGGTATCTTTCTTTATAGCTATCTGAAGAGGACAATATCTTTAGAAGATTTTCTTTTTATGGACAATTTTTTCTACCCAAAGCTGGTTGAAGTAATGAAAGAGGTAAAGATATTCTTGCATAACCTTACGTATGTATATATATTATATTATTTTTGGTAAAAGGTAACTTTAATATCCAGTTTGGCTTTCCTTATTTACAACTTATACGTTACTTATTTCGGAATTTTTTTTGTATTCACATACTATTTTTGTAAAAAAAATATGTATGGACGTCTAAGATTCGTTATTTTGTAAAAATAAGTTACTTATTTCAGTAAAAAGTACAGTTTGACGTACTTTTTTCAAAAATAACTAACTTATTTCTGACAAATAAGAAATAAGTTATTTTTATTAAACTATGTAGTTTGGTTTAAAATTTCTGTAAGATTTGATTAGATACTGAAGGAATAACTTGGCTTAGTTGATTTTGTAGCAGGGGTCGGAGAAAAATTTAGCCAGGAAATTTAAGACATTGTGGAAGACAAACATATTTAAGTATTCATACATGCTTATTCCAATTTTCGAGGAGTAAGTTTTCAAAGCTAATTTTCACGATATTTATGCAACTTAAGAAAATTTTAATCTTAACTAGAAGTTCTATTATTTTTCCCCATACCCAATAAAAGGAAGTGTTAAAATTTTCTAACTTTCTTGTTTTTGTTTTTGTATTATACAGAAAACATTGGAGCTTGGTAATTATCTGCTTTCTTGCCGAGGAAGAAGGCGTGAGTCCAATGTTGCTTCATTTGGATTCGTATGAATATCACCAGGCTACAAAAATTTCTGAACCAATTAAATGGTAAGAATGGTGAGACCCCTCGCCAACTAAAGTGTATTTTTCACTAATTTGCTTTCTTTACAAGAAATAAGTTAATCTGTTTGTAGGTTTTTGAAACAAAAGTGGAACAACCTAAAAGGAGAAAGTTCAGATTTTCCAACCGTTGACACAAAAACAGTTGAGGTTCCTCAACAAACAAACGATTACGATTGTGGTCTGTTTGTTATGTATTTCATGAAGTTGTTTCTTAAACAAGCTCCAAAAAGATTCAAGATTCAAAATTTGGAAATGGTACTCTCTCTCTCTATTTTCGGGGCCTTATGTACACATGACATACTTTACAAACTTATGTATATGAGATTCTTAAATTTTGGAGTCCTGGCGCAAATTTTGTTTGCCTATAGTCAGGGCCACCCCAATTTCTGAGTTTCATACACAAAATAGCAAAAACAAAATGTCTGATGATCATATAAACAACCACAGAATTAGTACGGATAGTGTAATTTTTTGAAGGGAAGTGTGGAGATAAAGCATTGGAACTCTTTGGTTTAAAGTTTTAGAGTCAAGACTAATTCATGGACATGAATACTTGCATGTGATAGACAGAAATCAACTTATCAAAGCTTTTGAAACAGTCTGCACAAGCTTCCAAAATCTACGCTTCACCCACCTAAGCTAGATAGCCAAGAATAACATGTGTAAACAGTGTCAAAATCAACGTATTGCGAGGGGCAAGAAATTCCTCAAAGTGGAATTCTTTTGGTTTGTTGTATGAATAATAGTTTGGGATATACATACAGTTTGTTGTATGTACCATTTTGTTTTCCTAAATAGGTTTTCCTAAATAGGTTTGCATATTAGTTTACTTTGTGGAAATAGAATGCAGGTGGTTATATATGAACTGTGAACTGTGATTGGTTTTGAACTGTGTAAACACTACTAGAATTACTGCCTACGACATCGGTGCTCAGACATCGGTTGGTCAGACGACCGATGTGCATACTGTTTAAGACATCAGTTTTTTTTTAAACGATGTCATCGTGAAATTTAGACATCGGTAGTGAAAATAACCGACGTCATAATTATTTTTAAAAAATGAGAATAGTCAATTAGACATCGGTTGAAAAAATAATCGTTGTGGAGTTTTCTTAGACATCGGTTAAATTATTAACCGTTGTTAAATAATATTTTTAAAATGTTTAAAAAACAACAGCTACTCCTATGCCCACATTTTACTTCCCACACTTAACAAAAATAATTTCCCGGCCTTCTTTTCCCTCCCGACACTTAAACAAAATATCCCCCTCCCTCCCTACACATTCATTCTCCCTCCTCCCCCGACACATTCATACTCCCTCCTCCCCCGACGTACACATTCAATCTCCCTCCTTCATCCCACCTCACTCCGTCACGCCGCCGCCGCATCTCTGGTGTCACACCTTCGCCTCTGAAAATTAGGGTTCCAATTGAACCCCAAATTAGATGAAGCACCAAATTGGGGCTTCGAGAAACCACTTTTCTTGACCTGAAGCACCAATTTCTTGGTTTATCTCTCTCTAATTAGGTTTATATCTTTTGGGTTTTGTTTTCACTAATTTTTGGGTTTTTCGTATTTGAACAGATCTGGAGATTTGGAGGCTTGAAGAGCTTGAAGAGTTTACAATACTGAGCTTGAAGAGATTGAAGAACCTTTCCTAGTACTAGGAGTAGTGGATCATTTCCTGCTGTACCGAAGGAAAAGAAAGAACCTTTGCACTCTGCTGCACCTGCGCCTACTAAACATCACCATGCTGTTGCTCAACCTCAAATGCCAAGAAAAGACATTCCGGAGATGCTGGACGAGGTTTGTTTCGATGTGTTTGAACTGCTTTTGGTTGGATGTAATTGCGGTTGCATATGATAGAATTTGGTAGCTAGGTATCAAGTTGTTTGGATTTTGGAATTGGAGAAGTGGATATATATATATATATATATATATATGGTTGTTTTTCGGATCTGTTGGATGTATGTATGGCTTTTTTACATTTTGATTTGGTATATTTGGGTTTCATGCAAAAACAGGGGTGCTCATTTTAATTCCATTCAAAACAGATATCGATTACTAGCTTGTACATAAAAACTGATGTTAAAGACCTTGAATTTACAACATTTTAATGGAGCATAACCGATGTCTAAAAACTGTATAGACATCAGGTAAATATTATCTGCTAGAAAACTAAAAACCGATGTTAGAACAATCGTTTAACAATGGTTAAAGACATATAGCTGATGTCTTATTACGTTTTTGACATTGTATTAAAAAAAGACCGATTTTAAATAAACAAATAGACATCGTTTTTTATCTAATTCACGATGTTAAAGACTATAAATTACTTGTGTTTGATATGTTTTACAAGGCCTAATTTACCTAATATTAATCTTGAAGTAGTTAATTTTATAACGAAAATGGGATCTTAGACATCAGGTACACCCAGAAGCGCTGTGTAAGCCAAGTTTAGACATCGGGTTTTAGCCGATGTCTTTGCACGAGTACCTTTAACATCACACGCGAAGACATCGGTCGAATTTTAGATAGACATCGGGTTTTAGCCGATGTCTAAGGCCTTTTTTCTAGTAGTGAAATATGATTGGTTTGCATATTAGTTTCCAATATGTAAAATATGTAATGCTTATATTATATGAATACCAGCTTATTTTGCACAGTTACTTACTATTATTTATTTTAATATAAATTATAATTTAGATAGATTTGTTGTGCATTTTGAAAAAAAAAAGTGATTTTTGTATTACATACAAAATCAAATAATTCAGAAATGAAAAACTTAATATAAAAATAATATAAAATAATTATAAGAATAATGTTTGGATAGATAGATTATACCCGTGATAAGATTATGAATATTTTAAACATAATAAATAATTTTTTAAACACTAATACTCATATATCATTTTAAATGCAATATTGTAAAAATTGATGATTAATATTAATTTATAAATAAATGGAAGCATGCTTAATGAGAAGGACAATCAAATACATTACTAAATAACTTAATTAATTTAAAAATTTTACATAACCTCTAACCCTCCCTTTCTCTAAGGGCCGATAATCATTAATTCTTCCCCTAACAATCGTTCCCTCCTCTAAGCGTGGATAATCATACATTCTTTCCCTCAAATTCTTCCCCTCCTCTAAGCGCGGAAAACCACACATTCTTTCCCCAACAGGCAATGTAACTCTCTTATCAAACAATCCACGTTCAACATAACAAGTTGTGATAGGATCACCGCCTCTCCGTCGCCACTCCAACTCTCTTTCCTCCCACATCTCTCTCCTCACTTCCGCCTCCAATTCCCGCCTCCTGGCTAGTGCTTCCTCCTCTAAAATCGCTCTCTGAATCCTCTCCTTCTCCAACTGTGTCTCCAACATTGCTTCCCGACTCCCAACAAAGTGATTGTAATGGCCAGCATTGTAACCCTCAACATCACCTGACAAATATGACCGATCAGCAATTTAATAAGATAATTGTAACAATATAAGTACATGCAGTTACAAATAACTATACCGACATTGATTTGGTAGTTGAGTGAAATAAGTTTAATTTGAGGACTGAGAACCACTTGATCTTCGCTCATAGAAACCTCGAAACACAACATCCTCTACATCACCTGTCAAATATGACCGACCAGCAATTTAATAAGATAATTGTAACAATATAAGTACATGCAGTTACAAATAACTATACAGACATTGATTTGGTAGTTGAGTGAAATAAGTATAATTTAAGGACTGAAAACCACTTGATCTTCGCTCATAGAAACCTCGAAACACAACATCCATGTCTACCTGGGAGAGATTATTAACTAATGGATTAAGTAATAATTATCTAATGATTTTCTGACAAAGATACAATATGAGTGAGAGAGAGAGAGCCTATTCTGGTATCAGGTATGGGTTTTTGATACCCTAGGGGGAGGTGGGTATTAGAGAATGGTATCGGGAATCAACCTTATTTCTATCATTTCATAACTTAAAATGGTTAATATTATATTTTTTCATCTCACATAAATTAAATCTCAATAAATTAATAATTTTAATTAATTAATAATTTTTTTATATTAACGTAATAAAATTAGTGTAAATATTATCTCGATAAATTAATAAATTTATCGAGATTTTACAGTATTTTTTTATTTTAATTTTATTGTAAATGAAGAATATACACATATAAAATTAGATGAAAGGCAAAAAAAAAAGTTAATGATGAAAATTTTGTTATCTGAATCCAGAATTAGATATATATGATGTTTAAATTTTTATATATAATTTTAATGTTTTTCTATAACATATACTAGTATTTATGTGTGCATATTAATTAAATAATATATTTATACAAATTTGATATAATATTTAAAATATCATTTGATTGTATATTTTAAAAATAATAAAATTAGATTGAAAATATAAATAATTATCGTCAATAAATGTAAAAAAAATTCGAAAAATTCGATATTCGTCCGAAATATCCGTATTTGTATTTGAGAAAAAACGGATATTATCTATATCCGAAATAAGGTATATATTATCTGAATCTGAATCCGACAATTTCGAATACGGATACGGATATAGACAGACCCGTATCCGAATAATCTGTTTGACAATCCTAATATTAATTTATAATATAATATTTGTGAAAATAAAAAATTATATGAGTAATAAAATTTTTAATATAAGAATAATTGTTGTGGTGTTATGTTATCCAAATTTTCTGAACTTTTATCAAATATAGGTTATATATGGTAAATTTTTATTTATAAATGTGTATATATAATTTTTATTCTCACAAGTCTCATAAAAAGGTTATTTTTTATGTATGAATTACGTATTATTATTTCAAAAAATTTAAAATAAATAAAATATTTTTGTATTTTCGTAAAAAAGTTAAAGGAAAAAAACGTAAAAACAATTACACCATGTACCTAAACAAATAAAATTCATATAAAACCATACTCAAAGAAAGGATTTTAAGAAGGTACCCATTTTTTAATTATTATTATTCATTTATTCTGTAAATATCTAAAATAATAAAAAATAAAGAAAATTGGGAAATCAAAATTACAACAATAATAATGGAGTCGTAACGACCCGTGTAGAATGTTAGAGGACCCCGTGTTCGAAATTATATTAATTTTCATTTCTCTCATTTATTAAATATTATTATTCATTTATTCCATAAGTGTCAATATTTAATAATAAAAATAAAGAAAAATGAAAAATCAAAATTATGACAATAATAACGCAGTCGTAAAGACCCGTATATAGTGTTAGTGGGGCCCGTGTTTGAAATTAATATAATTATCATTTTCCCATTTTTTAATTGTTTTTATTCATTTATTCCGTAAATATTCATATTTAATAATAAAAAATAAAGAATAATGGAAAATCAAAATTACAACAATAATAATGGAGTCAACGACCCATATAGAATGTTACAATTTCCATCAACTAAGTTAAAGACATTGAAATTGAAGCAATTGAAAAGGGGATAATTATCTGTACATAAAATAATTTAATGGGTCATCAAGAAATAGCAAGATAACACACACTCACAAAGAAGCAAAAACCAATGTAAAACTATCACATAGAATATATAATAATTCTTTGAAGACTTTCATCAAACACTTAATATAACAAATATATTATTTATCATCAACCAAGATATTCACTTACAAGAAAAGATTAAACAAAATTGGAAACCAGGGGAAAAATTAATAGACGCGAATCCTATGCTTCCACTTAACATATCTAAAAGAAGAAATTCCCTGGTATAAAATTTCCTAATCTAAATACTCAAACTAACTACACCAGCAAGGCAAAAAGCTCAAAACTTTATATACCCAAGTACTCAAAATATCATCTAATCCCAGACAGAACTCGTTTCAGTTAAGATCCTATCCCTGTTATCACTCCAAACTACCCAAAGAGGCCAATTACGTTAACAGAATGAGGTAAGTGCTAAGGACTTAAGGATTGATAATAATCACAAATACAATCATTTAC
Organism: Daucus carota subsp. sativus; assembly: GCF_001625215.2. Classification (NCBI taxonomy): domain Eukaryota; kingdom Viridiplantae; phylum Streptophyta; class Magnoliopsida; order Apiales; family Apiaceae; genus Daucus; species Daucus carota. Next base: position 3,259,841 of record NC_030384.2, on the reverse strand, counting down.
ATCTACATATACATACCAAATATCATATACACAATCAATTAAATAGAGAGAGGGAGACGGAGAGGTGCAGAGCGAGGGAAAGGAGTTCAAAACTCAAATATTCTCTGAAATTTATCTCGAACATTCTTCCATTTCTCAATTTGATGTAATTTAAATAAATAATATATATATATATATATATATATATATATATATATATATATATATATATATATATATATAGTTAAGTTCAGTGGAGTCCACTTTTTTGTGGAGTCCTGGAGTCCACATATGTTCCGCAATCTAAATTAAGCATAATATAATATTTTATAAATTATGTTTTATGAAAATTGACTATTTTCATCATAAATCTTTAAATTATACATATTTTGCTAGTAAAATCATAACAAAACATATTGTTCTGCAATACATGTTCATTGTGCAGAACATTTATGTTTATTTTGCAGAACATACATAATTTTGATGATTTTCAATGAATTAGTTGTTTTCACAGAGTATATATTGCAAAACAACACGTTTTATAAATTTTTGATTATAAAATATGTTCTATTTTGCTAAATTACCCGAAAATCAGCAATTTAATATGTATAATATTTATTTATGTATAATATATAATATATAAAATATAATAAATAAACTTCAGGTATTTCTCGGGTTTCGCGTTCGGCTCGAATTTTGATCGGGTTTCTCTTTCTCTTTTTTTTTCTAAAGATGGTGATGTGGTGGTTTTAATTGCAACTGTAATATTGAGTGTTTTATTATTTTAAGTTTAATAGATATAAATCAAAAATTATTTAAATTTTAGTAATTTTATTTGTAATTAATTTAATAGACGTTGAAAAATTGTTTGTCAGGTCGATAATTTTCCTCTAACAAATTAAATTATGCACTAACATTAGATTATGTAGTGAATTGTACCATGATTTGAGTAAGTGACCAATTTGAGTTCATTTTGAATTCAGTGACCATCTTGATATATTGAGCCGACTTAAGTGACCATCCAGATAATTAACCCTTACATATAATGAAATTACCAACACACACTTTTGATCTTTAATATCTTTAATTTTATATTAGTATTAAATATAAAAACTTTATTATATTAAAGCACTCATAAATACAAATCCAAGATGACTCATGACTATATTTAGTCTTATAAATTAGGCGTAAATTAGTAATTTGTCTCGTATCACGAACAATCCGATATATGAAACGAAAACGTAAATTGAGACGGAGGGAGTACTATATTTTTATATACTCGGGAAGAAACGATGACATGCAACGATTTGACATCCGCTCAGAGGACACGGCTCAATGAGAACTGCTAATACACCTTTTTATCTTCTTTTCACTTTCTCTCTTACTTCATCTCTTTTATATCTGGGTTTCGGGTTTGGGTTTCTCCGACTGTGTTTCCATTAATTAGTAATGGGTATTTTGGTTTTAGCGATTTTTCTTTGTGTCTTTCCGGTTATAATCGTTCTTGCAGTGTGTGTTAGAAGGCCCGTATTCCAAGATTATCAGCCCCGCGAGCACTCGCCACAACCACCATCACAGCCACTAAAGGAATCATCACAGCCACCACGAGCACTCCGGATCAAGTTAATCACTACACTGAAGGAAGAGCACTCGCCACAACTACCATCACAGCCACAACCACCATCACAGCTACTAGAGGAATCACCACAACCACCAAGAGCCCTCCGGATCAAGTTAATCCCTACAATGAAGAAAGAGCACTCGCCACAACCACCATCACAGCCACAACCCCGAATCAAGTTAATCCCTGCAATGAAGAAACCGGTTAGGGGGTTTACGGAGGTATAAACCTGATACTGATTGTTTGTTTGCTATATGTTTGTATGTTATGTTTGCATTTAGGAACACTAGAAACATATTATGTTTGCGAGTGCGTCACGGGTTGTTGCTGATGAGAATAGATATGTAGATATATGTGTTTGTTTTAATTACAATGCCATATTTTTAATAAATGTAACAGACCTTGGACATGACACAAAAACTTAAGTTATGGGCGCTAAGGAGGGCAGAGGAAGAGAGGGAAGCTGCATTGAAAGAAGAGGAAGAGAGGAAGATTCAGTTGGACTTAGAGGCTCAGTGGGAGTGGGAAGCCGCCATGGAGGCGGAGTGGGAGAGGCAGGCTGAACTGGATATAGAGGCGAAGTGGGAGAGGCAGGCCGAGGCTGAGTTGGATGTGGAGGCTGTGTGGGAGAGGCAGGAGAGGCAGGACGAGGCTGCGTTGGATTTGGAGGCTGCATGGGAGAGGCAGGACGAGGCTGCGTTGGATTTGGAGGATGCATGGGAGAGGCTGGAGACCCAGGCTCAGGCATGGGAGAGGCTGCCATAGTGGGATATATTGTAGGTTTGTCTTGATCTAATAGCAACCAACTATTATATGGTTGGTGGTTAATAGATCAGCTTTTGCGGGGTTAATAGTTTTAGAACTTGTTTATGCTTTGTATTTAAGTATGTACTAACTTCTCTTCTTGTTGTATCATCAGGATTTTATCTCTTGTTGTAACCCTGAAGTTAATCTTCCGACAGTTCTTTTGTTTGTTTGAACTGGTACCTCGTATTATTATAAGTATGCGGTTTTTGTTTCATATATCTAGTAATGACAATTATTTCATATTTAAGGAAAGTGAGTGTCATTATTAGGGATGGCAATAATGTTCTATATTATTTACACCTTCTTTGGGACACAGTTTTCACTTGTTCAAACCTATATATTTTCATCAGCAACTATATATGTACATTGGACTGTCGTACCAGCAACTATATATGGTGTTAATCTTCGTAAACTTCATACTTGACATATATAAGACTCCATTTGTTTTAGAGTTCCACACGTACCTTGGCACAAATTTGTTTGGCATAAACTTGAAATTGCAAGATATGCCCACCGTGAATGGGTTCTTTGTCATGGCCGCTTACTGATGCAGCGTCTGGCCTCGTTTGGGATTTAATTTGCTTTAACATTGCTACCCATGTGCAGGTGGTCTGGAAAGCATAAACCATATATGTTTATCACTTGTCATTACAACTTTAATGTGCTTTAGAAGCTGGCTTCTCTTCTAGATCTCACAGTTAATGCCACATCTTAGAATGCTCTTCTACTTTCTTGGTGCAGCATCACTGTTACTAATTGCTCAGGTCTTTATTTATCACATACGGAGGGATATTAACGCTATAGTTCAGGGAAAAGGCCGCACCAAATTATACAAATTATGATAAAACATATGATAAAGTCTGGTAAGCCCGGGAGGGATAGCATCGTGGAGACATACATATGAATGATTCTGAGTCTCTCAGTTTGTTCCTCTCTGTACATGTACTGCCAGACGCATATTTGAGTGGGTGTTTGTGTTACATATCTGTATTAGCATTTTAAGTCTTTTAGTTTTATTTTGTGCTACCAAGTGATGCATCTACATTGTCGCTAATGCCTATCCATATGTCGCAAAGTTAATATGACTATTCTTTAATGCTTCTTGTTTTTTTTTGCAGAGATGTAGCCTCAATCACCACACGCCAGCCTAGATGAACTGTTTAGCCTCGAGGAACTTATTTAGCCTCCAGGAGCCTCGAGGAACTTGTTTAGGTATTTAGTTCCTCTTACGTAAATATGCACATTGTGCTATGCTATGGAAGGTTGATGAAGTGCTTATAGGTATCGTTTATCGGTATATAATTTAATATCATAATTATGTATTTGAAATGTCACCACATGCAGATGCAATATCATTGATTTGATTGAGATATTCAGCAAGGCCGCAAAAACAGAACAGATATATTGTTACATATTTGATGATGTCACAGGTATATAACTTGTTTAGTGTGCAGAAGCATATATCAGAGTTTAACTGGAAATCAGATTTTAACGACTGCCAGCTGGATCAGAGTTTAGCGAAGATCAGAGTTTGCAGGCGGCTGATTTTCAGGAGCAGATCTGGATAAATAAGGAAGATAAAGATCAAGGGAGATAGTGCAAATTAGGACAGCAGAAGGATAGCTACTGATTAGATTATTTTAGGAAGCAGATAATTATAAATCAATCAGTAGATATCATGTAACTGTGGATATCAACAAAGATTAGGGTTTACTCTAGAAGAGTTAGAATATCGAGCATATTATTCTTGTAACCCAGCAGCTCTTAGTGATAAGTTATAAATCACTAAGAGAGTATTTGTAACCTACTGAGTTTTGTGAATAAGAGTTTACTTTGTTAATTCTCTTGTTTGAGTATTTTGTTATTGATTGTGTTCACTATATTAATTTATATAGTGAGTTAATACGGCCTAACAAGTGGTATCAGAGCCAGCTCTGTTGATATACCTACAGTGAGATCTTAATCACACAATCATGTCTGAAAAATCACAAACTTCAAACAGTAGATATGAGTCACTTAGGGTTCCGGTCCTCAGGGCATCTGAATATCCTGTCTGAAAAGTAAGGATGATTATGTTTCTGGAGTCCATAGATCCAGAATACCTGGATAGGATTTATGATGGTCCACATATGCCAACAATGCTATCTGTTGCAGTTGGAGATGAACCTCAGAAGATGATTCCCAAAGAAAAGAAGGATTATACTCCTGAGGGCATCTCATCAATCAGTAAGGATGCAAAAGTAAAACACTTGTTGCACAGTGCTCTAGACAATGCTATGTCCAATAGGGTGATTGGATGTAAGACTGCAAAAGAAATATGGGATGCTTTGGAAATTAGATGTCAAGGAACCAAAGCCATCAAGAAGAATAGAAGGACCATACTTACTCAAGAGTATGAACACTTTGATTCAAAAACTGGTGAATCTTTGACTGATCTTTATGACAAGTTTGTCAAGCTGCTGAATGACTTATCTCTAGTGGATAAAGAATATGACTTAGAAGACTCAAATCTCAAATTTCTGCTTGCTCTTCCTGAAAAGTGGGATTTGAAGGTAACCACTATAAGAGATAATCATGATCTTGAAGAGATGTCTCTGGATGATATCTTTGGAAGATTGAAAACTTATGAACTTGAGATGGAGCAAAGGAGCAAACGACATGGAGGGAAACCCAAACCAGTTGCTCTAAAAGTTCAAGGAGAAACAGCTGTGAAAAACAAAGGAAAAGCACATGTCAAAAAGTCTGACACTGAGTCATCAAACTCTGATAATGATTCAGACACTGATATCCCCTCAGACTCTGATGATAGTGATACTGAGATGATGCAGCTGGCAGCATTGATGGTGAAAAGCTTCAAGAAGATGGCTTACAAAAACTTCAATAAAGGGAAGAAGTTCTCAAGGAAAGATAGAAACTCTGATAAGAAGGTCTTCAAAAGGAATGAAGGCAAAGAAGAAAAATCTGGAAAAGCTGATAAGTCTAAGTACACCTGCTTCAATTGTGGTGAGAAAGGTCATTTTGCAACTGAATGCAAGAAAGCCAAGAAAGAAAAGGAACAAGCCTTTATCACTAAGAAAGGAAGCTGGGCAGACTCATCAGAATCCGAGGAAGAAGTCAACTATGCCTTGATGGCAAACATGGACAACAACACTGAGGCTGTTGAATCTAAGGTACCTCATTCCACTCTTGCTTTTGACACTGAAGATATAACTGAGTTAAGATTGTTTCTCAAAAATATGCATGTTAGTTATAGAGATCAAACTCTAGAAAATGAGAGACTAAAATCTGAGATCTTAGATGTTAAGAAAATGAATGATTATCTTGAGAAAGAACTAGTTCAGATGCTAGAAGTTCAGAAGGAAAGAGATGACTCTGTTTTTATTAAAAATGAACTCTTAAAGAAAACTGCATCTCTTGAATCAGAACTTGCTAATGAAAGAGAGATAATCAGAACTTGGACTAACTTAGGTAAAACAACTCAGAATATCTTAGAAAGTGGGAACTGGAAGAAAGGTTTAGGATACTCTGATAAAAATGAAGCTGAGTCATGTAAACAAGAGACTACTAAAATTGAAAGACCTAAGGTTGTTCCAGTAAGATTTGTTGCTGAATCAAAAGCTCATGACAAATCAAAGACTGATAAACCTAAACAGGTCAACATAGGTTTAATGACTCAGAAACAGCTTAAGCATAAGCTCAAGGAGGTTAAGCAAGAAAACAGGATTAAGGAACCTAGGAAAAACAGAAATGGGAAGGTAGGAATAAACAAAAGCATTAATTATATGCCTATTCCTAATGCTCCTAGGAAAACTTGTCATAACTATGGCAACCCTAATCATCTTGCTTCTTTTTGCAGGAAGAATAAGGACATAAATACTATGTCTCCCAAATCAGAAGTTAAGACTAGGAATACTAGATTTAGACCAGAAAATCCCTGTTTTCATTGTGGTAGTTTATGGCATTCGATTTACACTTGTAAGGAATACCATAGTTTATACTATGATTATTATGAATTGAAACCTTCCTTGAAGAAAAAGATTGATTCTCCTTATTTAAACTCTGTTAAAAAGTCTGTTAGCATAAACTCTGATTTAAACTCTGATAAATCTTCCGCTGCTAGTGTTAACAAACTTAACAAGAACAAAGGATCCAAGCAAGTCTGGGTCCTTAAAACTAATCATTAGTTGTGAATGTGATTGCCGGCAACAGGAAGAACATCCTAGTTCTGGACAGTGGATGCTCAGGACACATGACAGGAAATAAAGCCCTGCGCTATCAGACTTTGTGGAGAAGGCTGGCCCAAATGTTTCTTATGGAGATGGAAACATAGGGAAAACTTTGGGATATGGCAATATCAATCTCGGAAATGTCATCATTCAATCTGTAGCTCTGGTCTCAGGACTTAAGCATAATCTGCTAAGCATAAGTCAAATCTGTGACAGAGGATATCATGTTGATTTCTTAGAAGAACACTGTGATGTCATTAGCAAAAGCACTGGGAAAGTTTTTTTGAAAGGATATAGACATGGAAATATCTATGAAGCCAAGCTCTCTTTAAACTCTGAAAGCTCTGCAATCTGTCTACTTGGCAGAGCTAGTATTGAAGAAAGCTAGAACTGGCACAAGAAACTCTCTCACCTGAAATTCAACAATATAAATGAGTTAGTGAAGAAAGATCTTGTAAGAGGACTGCCCAAATCAGTTTTTACTCCAGATGGACTTTGTGACTCCTGTCAGAAGGCAAAACAGAGGAAATCCTCATTCAAAAGTAAAACTGAGTCCTCAATTCTTGAGCCATATCATCTGCTTCATGTTGATCTTTTTGGACCAGTAAATATAATGTCCATTGCAAAGAAAAGATATACTCTGGTCATTGTTGATGAATTTACCAGATATACTTGGGTATATTTTCTCCACAGCAAGGATGAGACATCTTCCCTTCTAATTGAGCATTTCAAACAACTAGACAAAATTTCTAAAGATGCAGTAAAGATCATCAGAAGTGATAATGGCACTGAGTTCAAGAATTCTAAGATGGAAGAGTTCTATAAAGCAAATGGAATTAAGCAAGAATTTTCAGCACCTGGAACACCTCAGCAAAATGGTGTTGTAGAACGAAAGAACAGAACTCTGATTGAAGCTGCTAGAACCATGTTGGAGGAAGCAAAATTGCCAACTTACTTTTGGGCTGAAGCTGTGCAAACTGCTTGCTTCACACAGAATGCAACTCTGATAAACAAACATGGGAAAACACCATTTGAGATGGTCAAAGGCAGGAAGCCAAATCTCAAATACTTCCATATATTTGGGTGTAAATGCTTTGTTCAGAAAAGTCATCCTGAACAGTTAACCAAATTTGATTTAAAAGCTGATGAAGGAATCTTTGTTGGCTATCCTCTGTCAACAAAAGCCTTCCGAGTTTACAATCTGATAACAAGGGTAGTCATGGAGTCCATCCATGTATCCTTTGATGATAAGAAAATTACTGGAATGGAAGATTTTGATGAACATGAGCGACTGAGATTTGAAGATGAAGATGCATTCTCTGATTAACTCTGACTCTGAAATCATATCAGAGTATGTCACTCCAACTCACCAACCTCAAGCACATGTTGAGGGGGAGCACTTTCACAATGAACATCTGGATGAAAATGTAGGAGACTCAGCAGAAAACACAAACTCTGATACTGACTCATCAAACTCTGATCATTCTACATCAGAGAATCTTGAGAATACATCTTCAGGGGGAGCATCAGAAACTCAGAATGCTCATGAAGATAGCATGAATCATGGGGGAGAGGCATCAGAGAATCAGAATGACACTGGAAACAACATGGATTATGGGGGAGGATCAAGTTCCAGAAGTCAACTGCCACATGAAAGAAAATGGACAAAGTCTCACACACCAGATCTAATAATTGGAAATCCAGATGCAGGAGTGCAAACCAGAACTGCAACAGCAAATGAATGTCTCTTTCATTCATTTTTGTCTCAGACAGAACCAAGGAAAGTGGAAGAGGCCTTAAAGGATTCTGATTGGGTAACAGCAATGCAGGAGGAGTTAAATGAATTTGAGAGAAACAAAGTCTGGACATTAGTACCAAGACCAAAGAACAGATCAATAGTTGGTACCAAATGGGTGTTCAGAAACAAGACAGACAGTGATGGAATAATCACCAGAAATAAAGCAAGACTGGTAGCAAAGGGATATTCTCAACAAGAAGGAATTGACTATGATGAGACCTTTGCCCCAGTTGCCAGATTAGAAGCAATCAGAATCTTCCTGGCCTATGCAGCACACAAGAAATTCAAAGTTTTTCAGATGGATGTGAAGAGTGCATTTCTAAATGGAGAGCTGGAGGAAGAAGTATATGTTGAACAACCTCCAGGTTTTGTAGACACAAAATTTCCAGATCATGTCTACAGACTAGATAAGGCACTCTATGGACTAAAGCAAGCACCAAGAGCATGGTATGAAACTCTGGCTCAATTCCTCTTGGACAGTGGTTTCAACAGAGGTACAATAGACAAAACTCTGTTTTATCTCAACCATGGTAATGACCTGCTTTTAGTTCAAGTTTATGTAGATGATATCATTTTTGGATCTACTAATCCTAAACTCTGTGAAAGATTCTCAAAGCTTATGCAATCTAGATATCAGATGAGCATGATGGGAGAGATGAGCTATTTTCTGGGATTACAAGTGAAACAGACTAATGAGGGTATATTCATTAATCAGTCTAAGTACACCAGGAACCTGCTAAATAAATTTGGTATGCAGGATAGTTCAGCTGCTACTACTCCCATGGCAACAGCCACCAGGTTAGATAAAGATACTGGATCACCAGTAAAAATTACTAAGTATAGAGGTATGATAGGCTCACTTCTATATCTGACTGCTAGTAGACCAGATATCATGTTTGCTACCTGTCTCTGTGCAAGATTTCAAGCAGATCTAAGAGAACCACATCTGGTAGCAGTCAAAAGGATTTTCAAATATCTCAAGGGTACAGTTGAGATGGGACTCTGGTATCCAAGAGAATCAGATTTTACACTGATTGGTTACTCTGATGCAGATTTTGCAGGGCGCAAAATAGACAAAAAAAGCACAAGTGGGAGTTGTCAATTTCTTGGAGGAAAACTGGTGTCTTGGTTCAGTAAGAAACAAAAATCAATTTCCACATCTACTGCAGAGGCAGAGTATATTGCTGTAGGAAGCTGCTGTGCGCAGATTTTATGGATGAAAAATCAACTGTTGGACTATGGGTTATCTCTTACTCAAATCCCTATTTACTGTGATAACCAAAGTGCTATTTCCATGACAGGAAATCCAGTACAACATTCCATGACCAAGCATATTAGCATAAGATATCATTTCATCAGAAAACATGTGATGGAAGGGACAGTAGAACTTCACTTTGTCCCAACAAGTCAGCAGTTAGCAGATATCTTCACCAAACCTTTGGCTGAAGCAACATTTACAAGACTTATAAACGAATTAGGGATGATCTCTGGTCCTCTCTAAACTCTGCTACATTTCATAATAAGATATCTGTTATTAATCACTTTTATATACTTTATCTACACCTGCATCTGTTATTCTCTGATCTAAACTCTGATGATTATGCTCTGATTTGACAAACTCTTATATTTTTACTCTGACCTGATAAACTCTGATGACATGAAATTTTCAATGATAAGAGGAATTCCTATGAAGAATATGTTGCAAATACTTGAATTCAGTCATGAACATCTCTATAGTCTGATATTTGTGACATTACATATGTGGAAATCTATCTTACACATAACACGATCTAAAGCTGTCACTTAGACTACCTTATCTCTTAAATATTAGATATGTACTCAGTGAAGAATTTGTTTTACTCCCTTTATGAGCTAAGAGTTAAATAACTCTCAGATATGGATCAACAAAGTTTGTTTCTTCTCTTACACAAAAAAAAAAAATTATCTCAGGTACTCCTTTGAGATCTTAGAAAATCTGTGAAAGGAAAGATCCAAGTGCACTGCTGGTATTAAGCAAAATGCATCGGAAAAATTTTATTTTTCTTGGAGACCTTTCGCATTCTCTGATTACTGGAGAAATACACTGAGAAATAAAAATCTGATGAAGGTTATGACTCACTTGCCATGAGAAGTTCCCTTTCAAAAGATTAGTGTCTTAGAAAAGAGAAGAAAACTTATACTCTGATCAATATTGTGGGAAACTCGGCTTATGAAGTGGTTAAACCTTTTTCTGTTAATCTAACTCTTTCTAATGTTTCTTAAGAAATTTGTCAATCTCTGTTAAAATAGAGGGATGATGTCAACACACACCTTACACTCCGCAATTGTGATTAACAAATTTTCTGACATCGAGTGATTTTTGATTAAGTTCAGATAATCGTTTGCAAACTCTGAGGAAAAATGGTCATTTAGACTTTTAATATTTAATCCTCATCAGTAGGAATCTCTATGTACAATCTCTGATTTGTTTCATAATCTGCCATTTATTTAAACTCTGGTCAAATGGTCAAACCTCTGACAAACGTCGGAGTTTAAAATAAATGATATTTGGTCAAGTAAATATTAGTTTTAATTGTCAAACGGTACAAAATCCTTTTGAATTCCTGAGTGGAGAAAAACACGGTGAATAATTGTGTTTTCTCGGAAATTGTTACACATACGCAGCATTCACACGCCAGTAATAATTACCGCTCCACTACCATTTTTTGTTACCGTTAGACACCTGCCGCGTGTCCCACTACCACTTCTCGTCAGTAAATCGTGTATACACACACACACACACACACACACACACACACACACACACACACACACACACACACACATATATATATATATATATATATATATCAGTTTTTAAAAAGTTTTTCACTTTTTACACACGATCTTTACTGTCTATCTCTCTGTCACACACTTTTCTCTCATTTTCTCACTAGCATTTTATCAAACACCTTATCTGCACTACATCATCTCTCGTTTTTCTCTCAGAATCATGTCGACAACTGCCTTTGAACACAATGGAGCCAAGATTGTTACAAACAACTATGCTGCCATACTCGACAATGATGAAGCCCCCAAGGAGTTTCATCTAATCCAGGATTTTTTGGCTCACAGCGAGCTGATGTACGCCTTGACGCAACCAGAGTCTATTTCTCTGTCGCAAGTCGTCACCTTCTGGAGGACAACTAATTACGATGATGGGGGTGACCACGGCTCTCCATCTTTGACCTGTGACTATGAGGGTCAGGAGTACTTCGTTTCACCAGCGACTGTCAGGAAGGCTCTTCATCTTCCTGAACACAACAAGTTTGATTCTCCAGTCCCTACTCAAACTCTGAGGGACATGATGACTTTCTTTGGCTATACAACAAGCACTGATAAGATGGGGGAACTTAAGCGTCCACATTTATGCAAAGAGTGAAGTTTCTTCTATGACTGTATCACAAGGGCCTTCGGCAATAAGTGTAGCAATTTTGATGCCATCCCTCTTTTCAGTCAGCAAATCGGGTATTCTCTGATTCATAATCTTAAGTTTGATTATGCTACATCTATACTGAGATTTATTCGAGATAGGAGAAAATAGAATATGAATATTGTGTATTATGCTAGATTCTGTCAGCTTATATCCTCTTACTGTTTTCCTGATGTACCTATACCTGAAACTGGTAATGAACTGCCATTTAAAATAACAAAACGGGCATTTACTGATCTTATCAAGAAGGACAGTAAGAAACCCAATGCACCAGTCTTTGCTATTCCTGTTACAGTTCAGGATAAATTAAGGGTTGCCATGCCAGACAAATATGGACTTCTATTCTCTGATGAGAATTTACCACATCCTCCTTCCTCAACTGCTCAACCAGACATTGAACAAACCTCTGGTCCTTCCCAACAAGGACCAGTTGTAAAATCTAATCAAATCTTACCCTATGGTCCTTCCCAAAAAGGGCCAGTTGAAACAACTTCACCTTAGAGAGTTCTTAGATCTTCAAAGTCTCCAAGAAAACCATCTCCTCCTCCTAGAAAAAGAAGATTCTTACAAAAGATATCAGACTATGACTCTGATGAAGCACCTCTACCTCCTCCACCAGCTAAGAAACAGAGTAAGAAGGTCAAGCCTACCAACATAACTGATCTGACTGTTGAGCCACCTTAGTCAGAAGATCCCAATCAGGCCTTGATCCTATTCTCTGATCAACCTCAAAGTGCAGAGCCAGTCATGATTGAACCTCTCTCTGTCCTGCTACTTGAAACCTCTGCAGCTGATGCTCATGTGTCAGATAAAACTCTTGATGTTCAAAGTCAATCAGAAGATGCCCAAATAGAGGTTGTGCTAAAAATGATTCAAGACTCCTTGATTCACTCTGAGGCTTATGTTGCAGCTCCTGTTCAGGAGATTCCTACAGCTGCAAACTCTGATGCAGCTACTGAAGCTCTGGCATCTCACACTCTGAGCATCTTTGTTGATGATAATGAAGATGATGATGCAACAGAGGTCACATCCATTCCTGTGCAGACTTCTGATATTCCAGTCTCAATCTCTGATCCAGTCAGAGATACTACACCAGTAAGGGTGGATTCTCCAATTCAAGCACTGTCACCAGTCAGAGAATCTTCTCCTCTTAAAACTCCTACTCCAGTTCCAAGTTCTCCACTTCCACCTTCCATGCCTGCTCAGAGAAAAGTCTTTCACTTAACTTACTTCCAGAGGATGTGCAGAGCTACACCTCCTTCTGTTGATGACAGACTTGCCTCTATTGAGGCCACTCAAAAGTCAATGTAACATACTTTGGCTGACTTGAGCTCCTCTGTAGCTCTGCTGTTTCACGCTCTTACCTCTGATAATGTCAAAAAGGGGGAGAAAGTGCTTAAAGACAAATGCAAAAATGACCAGCTATTATTGAAGAAAAAGTAAGATGATGATGATGAAGAAGGAAATAAGGAAGCTGCTAAGGAAGCTATTAATGAAGAAAAGTCCATCAAGGAGTTGGTACAAGTCAGAGATAGGAGTAATAAGGGTGCAAACTCTGAGAGACCCAGAGAATCTCAACAAAAGCACAAGTCTATGGAGATGACTATTATGTCTCAAGTTTAGAGCATAAGTGAAGCAGTCAGGATTTCTGATGTTATATCTAAAGAACTTGTTTTTGTGCACTCTGAGGTTGAAAAGAAGAAAGAAGATCTGATTCCTGAATCAGATAAGCTGATTGAAGCTGGAGATCCTGAGTCTCAGAAGTTCTGTCAAACTCTGAAGTTCAGAGGTAAAGAAACCACCTTATTCTACAAATCTCCTTCTTTGCAAGCTATTGATGAAGCTGTAGCAAGGAAGATATTTGAAAAGGAAAATCCAGGAGTGGATATAGAAGCCATCAGACTTGAGGAAGAAAGACTAGCTGCTGAGAAGATGAAGATTAGCAAAACAAAGTCTGATGAGCAAAAACAAATTACTGATCCCTCACAAAAACAGAAGAATCCAAAGCAAAAAGGGATAGTAATCAGTGAGGTGAACTACACTGATATCAACAGACCAAGAACCAGGTCTCAAGTTCAACCTGAGTCTGATTCAAAAGACAAAGGAAATAAACCTGTTGATGGAGTTCCTCCTGTGATCAAGAAGTCAATTGTCAAGATAGCATCAGAGAATCCTTCTCAGAGGATGATAAAGCTAAGCAAGAATGCAAATATAATCACTGATGTATCTGATCAAACAGAAGAGGAAGAAGCCGGATTGACTAGAAGAAGAAAGGGTGAAGTCAAACTAACCTCTTATATAACTGTAACCTCTGACAATGCTCAAGTTAAAGTTCCAGCAACAGAAGAGAAGCCTGAGTCTGAAGATGTTAAAGCCTCATGGCTGAAGATAAAATCTGGGAAATCTCAAGACTAGAAAAAGAAAAGTCTCTTTGGAAGCCCTGGTACAAGTCTGTACAAGGAAAGTTCAATGCTTACCAGAATGAGAACTCATGGAACCAGAGGAAAGGAAGCTTATGATACTACTGGTCTAGGACACATAAAGGAGAAGATACAGACAAGTTCAGCAACCACTTTCAGAGATCCATATCCTCTGACTGAGAAGGTGGGAGAAGCTGTCACTCAGAAGGACTTAGACAAAGTAGAATGAGTGCAGATTCTCATGGACACTCATGATGGTACAGGAGACAAAGAGAAGATTGCCATATTTCTGAAGTCTGGCAAAGTTTACAGAGTTTCAGAAGATGATTTATTGCTGAAATCTTTGAGAAAGCTTGAACACTTTCACTACATGCTGGAAATCAAGAATGAAGCTACTTAGAGATGGTCTGATCTGATGAAGAGGACTATTAATGAGAAAAGAAGATTCTATGGGATAAAGTCTGATGAAGAATATACTCCAAGAATAGCTCAAGATGATGGTTCTGAAATTCTTATGGAGAAGAATAGCTCTGTCATGGAGACTATTGCAAATACCAGAATCTTGGGTTATAATAATGATGCAGACAGACCAAGAGTGATTCAGCTGGGAGATGCAATGGCAAGAAGCAAGGTAAATGCCTTGAGAGCAGCTATCTATCAGACTGGGGATGAAACTGAAGAACTCAGAAATGTTAAAGCGCAGATGATTCAAACCTTGAAGCTAAAGGAAGAAAATCTGATCAACCAGTTTGTCAGAGAAAGCTATGGATATAGGTTGATTTGATAGATAGTTCTGCTGGTTCTGTAAGTTGTAATTAATTCTGTAAATTAATTAACTTGTTCATTCTGTCTAATGTACAAGTTGGGGGAGATTGTTACATATTTGATGATGTCACAGGTATCTAACTTGTTTAGTGTGCAGAAGCAAATATCAGAGTTTAACTGGAAATCAGAGTTTAACGACTGCCAGCTGGATCAGAGTTTAGCGAAGATCAGAGTTTGCAGGCGGCTGATTTTCAGGAGCAGATCTGGATAAATAAGGAAGATAAAGATCAAGGGAGATTGTGCAAATCAGGAGAGCAGAAGGATAGCTATTGATTACATTATTTGAGGAAGCAGATAATTATAAATCAATCAGTAGATATCATGTAACTGTGTATATAAACAAAGATTAGGGTTTACTCTAGAAGATTTAGAATATCGAGCATATTATTCTTGTAACCCAGCAGCTCTTAGTGATAAGTTATAAATCACTAAGAGAGTATTTGTAACCTACTGAGTTTTGTGAATAAGAGTTTACTTTGTTAATTCTCTTGTTTGAGTATTTTGTTATTGATTGTGTTCACTATATTAATTCATATAGTGAGTTAATACGGCCTAACATATATAGAAAAAAAAATTAACACTAGTCATAGCACACAGTCATAACATTCCCCCCGGGAGACTTAAATCCTCAAATGTATCTATTAGGTCCAAAGTATCGTAGAAAGGGGGGGTTGAATACGATACTCATTACAATATAAAATTCTTTCGAATCTTGCGGATAAACAAATTGCAGTTCTGTAATGGGTTTCGTGTTCCGGATATTTATTGGGTCAGTTTCTGAAGATATGTAAATATTAAATCAACACACATTATTTTCCAAGGTATATCTGTATATTGATAAATACCTCGAAGGGTGCTACAAATCCAAACCCGAAGGTAGGCTACAATGACCACTCCTCTAAATATTACAAGCCTTATCCACTACAAATGTTTATGGTACAAAACTAGGCTAGGGTGTGTGTATATTTGAGAGAGTTTGTGCATAGCACTTGGCCATCCATCCCGAAGGATGTGTGAATTGTGGGAACCACAATCACATATTTATAGGCTTTCATAAACTAACCATGGTTAACGAGTTCGTCCTGGACGACTTGAGTTCGTCCGGGACGGAGTCGATTTAACAAAATAATTCTAACTCCAAGAAACTGAACTTGCGCCAATTTGAAAGTCAAAGGTTGCGCCGGTCAAAACTTGCGCCTCAATACTCCTTCACTGTGTTGCCTTGTTGCTTCAGTACTTGGAGAAATTCCAAGTGAAGAAAGTTAAGTGAAAGTTGCGCCATGATTTCCATGTATTATGTGGGTGTGTGGCGCCAACTTTGACTCGGTCAAAGTTTGCGCCTCATTGCCTTGGACAAGAGATGCTTCCCTGTGTAGACTTAAAAACTTTCTAAGTAAATACTTCAACTAGTGCTACAGAGATGAATTAGAGTCGCAACCTTTGACTTGGTCAAAGGTTGCGCTCCAATTTTGCTTCCCAGTTACTCAGCCAAGACTTAGAAATAATTCTAAGATAAAACTCCAACTTGTGCTCCATAGTGAAGGTGTTCCCTTGTTCTCTCTCATCTCTTGGGACGAACTTTGACTTTGGTCAAAGTTTGCTCCACAAGAGTGCATTGTCTTCACTTGTGATGATACTTAAAAAAATTTCTAAGTTAGAGCAAGGTGCACCACTGAATGAATGGCTTGGAGGCGCAAACTTTGACTTGGTCAAAGTTTGCTCTCCAAGTGAAGTTGCTTCCATGGTGTTGTATGTATGTGACTTAGAAAATATTCTAAGTCCAATTCAAACTTTCTCCATAGTGAAGGTGGTCCCTTGTTCTCTCTCATCTCTTGGGGACGAACTTTGACTTGGTCAAAGTTTGCTCCTCAAGAGTGTGGATACTCCATTGTGATGTACTTAGAAAATCTTCTAAGTGAGGAAGAGCTGTTGACTTCGGTCAAATGTTGTTCCTCACATAGTAAGAGCTTTCCTTGATATCACTCCTTTGACTGAGATTGACTTAAGTTTGCTCCTCTCCCTACTTAGCCAAATGAGCTCAAATCTTGAGTTGGCACAAATCATATATTATATATATTATATTATATTCATAATATTATATAAATATATGTATAAATAAAGATATACATATAAATATATATAAATAATATTTATATAAACATATAGTAATATATATATACATATATTTAAATATATTCTCTTATATTTAAATATATATAATATACATATAATTATATGTGAGTATAAATATAAATATATATATATATAGAGATATATATAATTACCTATAGATATAAATATACATATATTTATGCATATAATATAATATATATATACACACTTAAATATATAAATGTTTATGTAAAATATAAATACATATACTATATACATATATATTTATTTAAATATATATACATATAAATATACATATACATATGTTTAAGAACATATATATCATATATATTATATTTAATTAAATACATATATATATATATATATATAATTATATTTGTACATATACAAATATATAAGTGCACACATATATAAAATGTCACTTCCTGATATGGCTTTCTGTGGAAGCTTTGACATATGACATTTGAGCAGTAAGCTTTGGCATAGCTGGCATTTGACTTGGCTTGGCTTGGCTTTGGAACAAATGACTTGATATGACTGGATCAATTCTTCGATCGATAAATACTTTGCAAAGCTCCGTACGTGCTGACGCTTAGTGCACTGGTCTGGTTCACAAGCGACTAACACTGAAGTTAAACATTGTACCGTCTTTGTCAGCAAACATTGATCAGTCGGTTCCGGGTTAGTTTATGCTTCAGTTTGTTGATTATAAATAACCAACCAAGATATATAGAAATATCTTGCTTCAGGGGTTGCACTGAAATCTTTCGAGTACTTGGACAACATCTTCATTGCTTCCACAATCTTGAATACTTCAATCTTTATTCTTCACTGAGGCATGAACATATTAATGAACTTCTTCCAGTGAACTTATTCCTTCAAGACTGTAGATGGCTTTTTCAACCTTTGTCTTCGTATCTTCTGATTCCGGTGCAGGCGTAGTGTTATTTACTTGTCCTGTTCTATTGTTGAGTTATCATCCCTATGTAACAGATAGGGTTGTCTTTACATTTAGACTTACAGTATCACAACTAGAACATTCTATGTACAAGACAGATGGACTTGATTCCACGCTAAACTTCGGTGTCTGTTTGCATCCCCTGTCAAAATGTTCTTCATGAACTTCAGCCAGCCGCTTCCGAATTAACTCCACAGTAACCTACAAATGAATAGCCAAGCAACGTACATGTCAGAATCCAACCTAAAATATTACTACGTTTGTGATCAAGTGTCCAACAACTGAGGACTAATCTTAACAAATTTACGGATCAAAAGAATAAAGAGCAGGACCTCTTCCCCTCGGAGTAGTCTAAGTTCACAAGCAGTGCAATAAACACAGATTTCACAAAATCAGAAGAAATCATATTTCTTTTTACTGTGTCCTACCAGGAAATTCTTTTTGGATCTACAATTACGGAGCTGAGATTGATTTGTGGTTTTTCAACATTGCCTTAAATAATGCGTCCATCACAATTCTGACTTTTGAAAGAGAGTTTATTGCCAGTGAAACTAAACAGGGCTTTATATACTACCTAATATTCATTCAACTCTAATGACTAAACTACCCTTGTCATTTATTCCTCAATAGGGTGTTTAGCTACAAAGTTTGGGTGTACTTGATATAGTGGTGTTATTGGATAAACTGGGGGTGTAGATAATATAATGTGGGTGTCAAATAAGAAACTTGGGGTGCTTCTAATATAGGGGGTGTACTTGATATAGGGGGGTGGGGTGGGGGGTGGACAATATTGGGGTGTTCATCCAGAAATTTGTCAAAGAAGACTTCTTTTCAACAAAATATTTGTGGCTCTTAGGTAAATCTAACATATGTTAAAACAGGAAGTGCTTAGTCAAACTGTGGTTCCATACATGACATCGTCTCTCAAGACTTTTTCCGTGTGATCCCTCCTAAATACAAGCATGCATAGCAGGCTTATGTCACCAACTGCAGGCTTTTGTGCTACCAAGTGATGCATCTACATTGTCGCTAATGCTTCTTGTTATTTTCGGCAGAGAATTCACCACCAAAAAAGCTAATATGACTACTATTTTTTAATGCTTCTTGTTTTTTTTACAGAGATGCAGCCTCAATCACCACACACCAGCCTCGAGGAACTATTTCGCCTCGAGGAATTTGTATAGGTTTTAGTTCCTCTTATGTTATATAATTTTATATTAGCATCCATGAATTTGATTTTGTATAATCTGTTTTGAGCTATGTAACTCCAATGCAACGGAGGGCCTTGTGAAGGGCCGAAATGTATTTGACTTATATAGCTTTTTAATTTTTGGATGGAGGTATTTGTAAGTAACTACTTGAGTACTTGGAGTTATAACAGGAGTACACTTGTACACTTTCTTGATTTTCTTTGCTTGTCAACCAGTTGTGAATCTGTGTATGTTTTTGTAGCTGAGAATGTGTGTGTAGCAAATATTAGTAATCCAGCTCAATGTAAGCTAGCATGGATTGAGGTTGTTAATTCTTAGTTTTAACAGCCTTCGACCTCAACGAGGTCTAACAAATAGCTGGTGTGTCTCCCAGCTCTAAATGTTTCGAGCTCGATGCTATAATCGAGGTCAAAACCCGCTTGATTTTTGCCGCTTTTTCAGCTGTTTTGTTCGACTTTGTCAAGACCAAAGAATCAGCTGAGGTGGAGCTCTGTATCATTCGATCTTGACAATATGAACTGCCTTTGTTCGACTTTGTGGAGGTTTGAAACAGCTTGAAAAGCTGGCTGGGTTCAAGTGTAATAAAATGCAGGCGGGATAATGTTCGCAAAATTCTACACGCAAGCGCACGTGATCACAAGTAATATATTTGTTCGTTCCCACAGAGACTGGTGAATTAAGAATACGCACCTATGCAACAATGTATGAGTAATTTTCACTGCTAAGACAATTAACAATGATGTGTTCTTTTATACTAATAACTAAATTTACTAATCAAAATCAGAATAGGAAAACACATGGGATTCTAACTTCATTATCGAATTCATCTAGAATTGAAATTACTGATTAACATGTGACTGTTGATCCTAATCAGACAACACGAAAGTAATACATGCCAACTCTCGTTGCACACATATCATACCAATCAAAATCCACAATTAAGACAGAAATCTCATGGACACCAACAAAGCTCAGACCCTATATCTCTATAGCGGTAGTGTAAGCAGAGAGGTTTAATAGCAAGTCGTCTATCGTGATTACATAGGGTGATAAAAATAGTTCAAGTCTACCACAAATTATGTTTCATTCACATAATCCTATGTTTACATGGCATAGTTCTAAATTCAATCATCCACTCTCGCTTCAGAAAGAATTAACAAACAACTTAGAAGTTAGCTACGCTCCTAAGAAGAATAAGCACGGCGCATGCAAAGAAATCAACGTACGTCACATAATCAATCAAACAATCTCGTTACTAGACTACATCGATAAATCCATTAGAATCCCATGAAGGCGGTTAGTTCTTAATCGAACTAATCGACATCATGGGTTCTAATGAAAACATGATAAATAAAAGACGAGAATTAACAAAATAAAATTGCTAGAATTAATAAATAAGAACACAACGTTACAGAATTGATGTTCACGATCTCGCTCGAAACTGTCACTTCCTCGCGAAGAACGATCCAATACAATTCACTAATGTGCTTGATTACAAGAGAAAAAACTAATAAAACTATATTCCGATATTCTCCGATACAAGTGAGGCTAGGGTTTTTACACATGAGAAATTAGATACATTGACCAAGTCAACCGGGCCTTGACCGCTGCTAAAATCCATCAGAAAAGCTCCAAAAATCGGCCCGGAACAACTCTGCTGGGCGCAGCCGCGCTAAACAAGCGCAAGCGCGCTAGCTGGCTTTAATGTAGCGCGGGCGCGCTAAGAACTAGCACGGGCGCGCTACTGTCTGCCACTGGCAGCCTGTTTCTTCGTTTTTAGCTCGTTCTCGCGTGCATGCCCTTCCTCGCTCTAGTACCACTTCCGTAGGTGATCACGGTTGCATTTAGCATATGCAACAAGCCCTTTAAACCCCTAGATAGCTCTAATGGACGAGTGTATTCTCGTGAGGGTTTGTAGAAGATGTACCCACAAAATCCCAAGTCGTGATGAATCCACAATTCTCTATTCTTGCAATTAATGCACCAAAAACAACCTAAAATGAGAGAAAATCACTTCATCACCTCAACTCGTGACCTGCACAGAAAAACACTAAAAACACATCAAAAGACACTAAACACTTAAGTACAACCAACCAATTTAAGTGGAAATGAAGGCCTATAAGTGTGTATAAATACCACTTATCACACCCCCAAACTTAAACTGATGCTTGTCCTCAAGCGTCAACGACACTATACAATAATACAATGCAATGCATGAATGCAACTATGTGATGAATGAGTGAACTATGAAGTAATTGCCTTGCCAATTATAATACCTCAGATTGTGCTAATGTTCTCGAATTTCACTTCTCTCGCTACTAAGTCAATTACTCTTCTATTTACAAGTGTGGAGTGCCAGTGTGTGCAAGCATGCTCTTTTATTGAGACAAGACAAAAACTACTACTCCCACAGAATCCCAATCAAGAATCGTAAAAGTTTAGAACTAACACCCCGTCACTCAAGTCCAACTAAAAGCCAAGGTCCCAAAGAATGTCCACACCCTTCTATTTTATTCACTATATTATTTTTTTTTTATTATTATTGGTGATTCATTGCTCGGTCTAAGGTCAGAGCGCTTCGCAGTGTAAATGCGTTACGAACACCACAAGACTTCACACACCAATTATTCACTTTATTCTAGTGGTTTTTTTAACCGTGCAATGGTTGAGATCCCTAAAGATTTATGCACTAGTACCCATGTAGCGAGCGTTGGGTCAACAATCCCAAACCACGAAGGGCTTTAGGTTGTTAGGCACAAAGTCCCCTCAGACTTAGTTACTCGAGTACTAATGAGCTCAACCTAGTTAATTCTACCACTTATTTTTCTAGTGAATTTTATTTACTACTATTTCTTTTTTTCTTTTTTTCTTTTTTCTTTTTTCTAGAAAGGCATATCTACTCCTCAGTTCCCCCAAACTTAAGATTTACAGACCTAAGCTGAAGGGTGCTCAATTCAATCCTAGAATTCAAGGAATTTCGTTTAAATCCTATCTCAAGAACATATGTGAATTACAATTTCCAACGCAAGCAATTTCCAAGTAGTAACCTAGCATTGCAATTGAAACTACTAATCAAGAACTACGCACATAACTCATCATAGGCAATTAACTTGGCTTATACTTCATAATTCATGCAAATGCTCGTGATACTAACTACGACAATTACTACTAAACATGTAAAATAAAAAAAATTGAGAAAAATAGAAAAAAAAAACGTGAGAAATAATCAAAACAAAATAAAAAAACGTGAACTACATGAACTAACTAACACATGCAATAATAAACAAAATTACAATAACATGCTCTTCCTTAGATTACCACCCCCAAACTTAAAATTTTCAATGTCCCCATTGAAAGCGGTAAAAAGGCTAGAGCACCCACGTACCTACTCGGAGTCCGAATCCTCCCCCTCCTCTGCTGGAGGTGAAACAGGTGGAGGATACTACATCCCTGCTCCGAATACTGGCCACTGAACCGTGACCCTCTGCGCCTGAAAAGCATTACCAAGAGCCTGTGTCAAGTCAAACGCAAACCTCTGGTGGATGTCATGCATGGTGTCCATCCGTCTCGCTAGCCGGCGATAATGAACATCTCCCATCGGTTCGGAGCTCCTCTCCGTCTGAGAAGTACCAGCTCCAGAAGCTCTGGTCCTTATGATCTTCGGGCTCTTTTGGGTGCCATTGATAGAGATCGAAAGTTGCAAGAGATTTGTGTGTAGTGGGTTTGAGAGATTTGATGGTGGTTGTGTGTATGGAGGTGTATATATATAAGTAGGGTTTATAGAATTAGAATAGGAATTGGAGATGGATTTTGTGTTTATATAGGATTTTGAGAGCTGAGTTAGGGTTATGGAGGATATATTTCGGGCTAGGCATGCAAAATTAGGATTGTGGGTTTTTAAAACTGAAAAGAAATTTATTTTTTTTTCGTGAGAAAATCGAATTCTGAGCAGACAGTAGCGCGGCCGCGCTAAGTGTAGCGCGGGCGCGCTGGACACTTTAGCGCGGGCGCGCTGGACACTAGCGCGGGCGCGCTAGTGTCTGCCACCCAGGGCCAAATTTTCTCGTTTTTTGCGTTTTTGAGGTGTACAACGGTACAACATGGTTCCAATGCGCGGGTTGCCTCCCACGAAGCGCTTGTTTAACGTCGTTAGCTCGACGTGAAGTCCAGAATTAATCCGCTTCCGATTGAAAAATCGTGGTTTGTACCTCACGATTCACATTTCCGCCAAAGTAAGGCTTCAACCTTTGACCATTAACCTTAAATGATTCATCCGGTGATTTGGCATAGATTTCTACCGCACCGTGGGGGAATACCGTCTTGACTGTAAACGGTCCCGACCAGCGTGACTTAAGTTTCCCTGAAAACAGCTTCAACCGAGAGTTATACAATAGAACCAATTGTCCTACCACAAAAGATTTTTGTATCAACCGCTGATCATGCAATCTTTTCACCTTCTCTTTGTAGAGTTTGTTATTTTCATAAGCACGGAGGCGGAACTCCTCCAACTCATTGAGTTGAATCATGCGTTTCTCTCCAGCTAATTGTAAGTTGAAATTCAACTTCTTTAGTGCCCAATAAGCTTTATGTTCCAATTCTACTGGTAAGTGACAAGCTTTCCCAAACACTAACTGAAATGTAGAAGTACCCAATGGTGTTTTGAAAGCTGTTCGATAAGCCCAAGCAGCCTCGTCTAATCGCAAGGACCAGTCTTTCCTAGAAGGGTTAACCACCTTCTCTAATATGCGTTTGATCTCTCTGTTAGACACTTCAGCTTGACCATTCGTTTGAGGATGATAAGCAGTAGCAACCCGGTGATTGATATTATACCTCGTCATCAAGGTTATGAATTTCCGATTGCAGAAATGAGAGCCTTCATCACTGATAATGACTCTAGGGACTCCGAAACGGGTAAAGATTTGTTTTTGTAGAAATTGCAAGACCACCTTAGCATCATTTGTAGGTAAGGCTTTCACCTCCACCCATTTAGACACGTAATCAACTGCTAATAGAATATACTGGTTGTTGCAAGACGAAACGAACGGTCCCATAAAGTCAATACCCCAAACATCAAATATTTCGACTTCCAAAATCATTTTAAGAGGCATTTCATTCCTCCTAGAAATATTACCTGTACGTTGACATCGATCGCAACCCAACACAAATTGATGAGCATCTTTAAACAGAGTTGGCCAGTAAAAACCTGCTTGAAGTACCCTCTTTGCTGTCTTCTCTCCGCTATAATGGCCCCCATAACCAGTGGAATGGCACTCGCGCAAAACTCCCTCAACTTCATTATTAGGAATACACCGTTTGAGAATCTGATCGACTCTTTGTTTAAACAGAAAGGGTTCATCCCAAATATACCATTTCACATCATGAAGGAATTTCTTGCGTTGAGCATAAGAGAATTCTGGAGGAATGACCTTACTCACCAGATAATTTACAATGTCAGCAAACCATGGCTCTTCGGCCTCAACTCCAAACAACTGTTCATCTGGGAAGAATTCATTAATTAGAGTGTTGTCGGTAGTTTGTTTGTTATGATCTTCTAGTCGGGATAAATGATCCGCTACCTGATTTTCTGTGCCCTTCCGATCTTTAATTTCTACATCAAATTCTTGGAGTAATAGAACCCAACGAATTAGCCTTGGTTTGGAATCCTTCTTTGAAATGAGATACCGAATGGCTGCATGATCAGTGTATACCACTACCTTTGTTCCAAGAAGATAAGACCTGAACTTCTCAAAGCTAAAGACAATAGCTAGAAGTTCTTTTTCAGTAGTGGTGTAGTTCAATTGTGCATCATTTAAGGTTTTGCTGGCATAATAGATAACATGAAACACATTACCTGTACGCTGACCCAGTACAGCTCCTACAGCATAATCACTGGCATCACACATCAATTCGAATGGTTTACTCCAATCAGGTGCAGTGATGATAGGTGCTGATGTCAACTTCTTTTTCAAAATTTCAAATGCTTCCAAGCACTCCTCATCAAATTTGAATGGACTGTCTTTCTCTAACAGATTGCAAAGAGGTTTGGAAATTTTTGAGAAGTCTTTGATGAATCTCCGATAGAAACCTGCATGACCAAGGAAGCTTCGGATGCCCTTAACCGAGAGTGGTGGAGGGAGATTTTTAATTGTTTCCACCTTCTCCATATCAACCTCCAGTCCCTTGGCAGATACTTTATGTCCCAATATGATTCCTTCTTGCACCATGAAATGACATTTTTCCCAATTGAGAATTAGATTAGTTTCCACACAGCGCTTAAGAACCATTCTCAGATTCGTGAGGCATTCGTCATAAGATGTTCCAAATACATAAAAATCGTCCATGAATACCTCCACATTGATGCCGATCATCTCTGAGAATATTGCCATCATGCACCTTTGAAAAGTGGCTGGTGCACCGCATAAGCCAAAAGGTACTCTTCGGAATGCAAATGTACCATAAGGGCATGTAAAGGTTGTCTTTTCTTGATCCTCCGGAGAAATAGCAATCTGATTATAGCCAGAATACCCATCCAACAGGCAATAGAATTCATGACCAGCCAACCTGTCAAGCATCTGATCAATAAAAGGCAGAGGGAAGTGATCCTTCCTTGTAGCTTTATTCAGCTTTCTGTAGTCCATGCAAATCCTCCAACCAGTGACAGTTCTAGTTGAGATGAGTTCCCCTTTTTCGTTGGCTACTACTGTCATGCCTCCTTTCTTAGGCACACATTGTACTGGACTCACCCATGAGCTATCTGAAATTGGATATATGATACCTGCATCGAGCCATTTAAGAATCTCTTTCTTTACAACCTCCTTCATGATAGGATTTAACCTTCTCTGTTGTTCCACTGAAGGTTTGCTTCCTTCTTCAATGAGAATTTTGTGTTGACAAAAGGATGGACTGATTCCCTTGATATCAGCTATAGTCCAACCAATTGCTATTTTGAATTCCCTTAGCACCCTCAAAAGTTTTTCCTTTTCCTCACCTGACAAGTTAGCTGCAATAATAACAGGAAGAGTAGAACCTTCACCAAGAAAAGCATACCTCAAGTGATCCGGTAGCGGTTTAAGTTCAAGTTTAGGTGCTTCGATCACTGATGGTTGTAGTGGTTTATGATCTTCCTTTTGTTCCTCCAAGCCAAGAGATTCGACAGGTGGTTCAAAATTCCTTCGCCAAGGTGATGAGTTAAGATGATGGAGTTCTTCCAATTCTTCTTCACTGTCCAATTCCTCATCATTGGTAAGGATTGCTTCCAATACATCATTCTGTAAAACCCGCTGGCTATTAGCTTCTGCCGTAGTATCAAGTACATCCATACTGAAACAAGATTCCTCATCAGTTGGTAATTTCATTGCATTGAATACGTTGAACGTGACCGTCTGATCTTGTATTCTCATTGTAAGTTCCCCTTTTTGGACATCGATCAAAGTTTGCCCGGTGGCTAAAAAGGGTCTACCCAAGATGATAGGAATTCTTTTGTCTTCTTCAAAATCAAGAATCACGAAGTCGGCTGGAAATATTAATTTATCAACCTTGACCAGCACATCTTCAATTATACCCCTCGGATATGTGATCGAACGATCAGCCAGCTGTAAAGACATGTTTGTCGGCTTGAGCTCTGGCAGGCCAAGTTGTGTGAAGATAGATAGAGGCATCAGATTGATGCTAGCTCCCAAGTCGCACAGACACTTATCAAAAGAGAACTCCCCAATAGTGCAAGGGATAGTGAAGCTTCCAGGATCTTTCAGCTTAGGTGGTAATTTCTGTTGAAGTACAGCACTACATTCCTCTGTTAGTGCCACTATCTCTAATTCTTCGAGCTTTAGCTTTTTTGAAAGAATACCCTTCATGAATCTGGCATAGCTAGGCATTTGCTCGAGTGCTTCTGCAAACGGAATGTTGATGTGAAGCTTTTTGAAAACCTCAAGGAATTTACCAAATTGCTTATCCAGCTGCTGTTTCTTCAACCTCCTAGGAAACGGAGGTGGTGGATATAATGGCTTTGACACCGGAGCAGTTGCAGGGGTAGCCCTATCCATTTCAACATTAGGTTTTATGCCAATTGTATTCGAAGGAAGTTCTGCTGGAATTTCTTGCGGTTCATCATCCTGATCTTGTACTAATGTTGAGGTTGGCCCTGTTGTAGTTTTTCCAGATCTCAGCGTAATGGATTGGACTTGCTCTTTAGGGTCCCTCTTACCTGGTACCTCTGTATCACTAGGGAGATTCCCCTGTGGTCTGCTTAATAAAGCATTAGCTAACTGACCGACTTGTGTCTCCAAGGCTTTTAAAGTTACTGCCTGACTCTTGTACATGAGTCTTAGTTCTTCCATGTCAGACCTTTCGTTAGCTGATTGCCCATGATTCTGAAATCCCGGAGGGTGATATGGCTGTTTAGGTGCATACTGTTGTGAAGTTCCAGCCTGACTATACTGTTTAGGTCCCTGTTGAAATCCTTGTTGAGGCTGATTATAACCCTGATTATTACTCCAGCTGAAATTCGGATGATTTCGGTTGTTAGGATGGTAAGTAGCTGGAGCAGGCTGTTGACCTCTCTGAAAGTTGCTCACAAATTGTGCTGATTCACTAGAAATGGCACACTGATCAGTAGAGTGAGTACCAGCACATAATTCGCAAATTGAGATTGGCTGTTGAATTCCTTGGTTAGCCAGAGAATCGACTTTCATCGTGAGAGCCTTAAGTTGAGCAACAATAGCTGTAGACGTGTCAAGATCAAGAACTCCGGCTACCTTCCCTTGAGTAAGTCTTTGAGTAGGGTTCTGATATTCATTAGCAGCCATCATTTCAATAAGATCATAAGCTTCTTCATAACTTTTAGCCCATAGCGCACCTCCAGAAACAGCATCAAGCATAGGTCTGGATTGAGGTCCAAGACCATTATAGAAACAGTTTATTTGCATCCAATCCGGCATGCCATGATGGGGACACTTCCTTAGCATCTCCTTATATCGCTCCCAGGCTTCACAGAATGTTTCTCCTGATTGTTGAGAGAATTGAGATAGAGCATTTCGTAGTGCAGCAGTCTTTGCCATGGGGAAGAATTTAGTGAGAAATTTCTGAGCTAGATCTTCCCATGTAGTAATAGAACCAGATGGTAAAGAATGCAACCATCCCTTAGCCTTATCTCTCAGTGAAAATGGAAAAAGCCTTAGCTTCACAGCATCATCAGAAACTCCATTAAATTTGAAAGTGTCACAGATCTCTATAAAATTACGTATATGCATATTAGGGTCTTCAGTAGGAGAACCCCCAAACTGTACCGAGTTCTGGACCATTTGAATAGTTCCTGGTTTGATTTCAAAGGCATTGGCTGCGATTGCAGGCCTGACAATGCTTGACTGGATATCATCGATCTTTGGCATAGAGAAATCCTTCAATGCCTTACTGTCTGGTTGTGCTTCAGATTCTGTCATTGTTTCAGAATCAGAAGAAGAAGATGAATCAATTGCTTCCTTACGAGCTTTAGAACGTGTTAGCATAAACGCGACCCAAGTACCTGAAATAAAGAAAAGAAGAAAAGTGAGAAAAGAATAGAATCCTAGTCAGTGAATTTTAATGCACACTGATGACAAGTACATAAACTAATTAATTAACACCGATCCCCGGCAGCGGCGCCAAAAACTTGTTCGCAAAATTCTACACGCAAGCGCACGTGATCACAAGTAATATATTTGTTCGTTCCCACAGAGACTGGTGAATTAAGAATACGCACCTATGCAACAATGTATGAGTAATTTTCACTGCTAAGACAATTAACAATGATGTGTTCTTTTATACTAATAACTAAATTTACTAATCAAAATCAGAATAGGAAAACACATGGGATTCTAACTTCATTATCGAATTCATCTAGAATTGAAATTACTGATTAACATGTGACTGTTGATCCTAATCAGACAACACGAAAGTAATACATACCAACTCTCGTTGCACACATATCATACCAATCAAAATCCACAATTAAGACAGAAGTCTCATGGACACCAACAAAGCTCAGACCCTATATCTCTATAGCGGTAGTGTAAGCAGAGAGGTTTAATAGCAAGTCGTCTATCGTGATTACACAGGGTGATAAAAATAGTTCAAGTCTACCACAAATTATGTTTCATTCACATAATCCTATGTTTACATGGCATAGTTCTAAATTCAATCATCCACTCTCGCTTCAGAAAGAATTAACAAACAACTTAGAAGTTAGCTACGCTCCTAAGAAGAATAAGCACGGCGCATGCAAAGAAATCAACGTACGTCACATAATCAATCAAACAATCTCGTTACTAGACTACATCGATAAATCCATTAGAATCCCATGAAGGCGGTTAGTTCTTAATCGAACTAATCGACATCATGGGTTCTAATGAAAACATGATAAATAAAAGACGAGAATTAACAAAATAAAATTGCTAGAATTAATAAATAAGAACACAACGTTACAGAATTGATGTTCACGATCTCGCTCGAAACTGTCACTTCCTCGCGAAGAACGATCCAATACAATTCACTAATGTGCTTGATTACAAGAGAAAAAACTAATAAAACTATATTCCGATATTCTCCGATACAAGTGAGGCTAGGGTTTTTACACATGAGAAATTAGATACATTGACCAAGTCAACCGGGCCTTGACCGCTGCTAAAATCCATCAGAAAAGCTCCAAAAATCGGCCCGGAACAACTCTGCTGGGCGCAGCCGCGCTAAACAAGCGCAGGCGCGCTAGCTGGCTTTAATGTAGCGCGGGCGCGCTAAGAACTAGCACGGGCGCGCTAAGAACTAGCACGGGCGCGCTACTGTCTGCCACTGGCAGCCTGTTTCTTCGTTTTTAGCTCGTTCTCGCGTGCATGCCCTTCCTCGCTCTAGTACCACTTCCGTAGGTGATCACGGTTGCATTTAGCATATGCAACAAGCCCTTTAAACCCCTAGATAGCTCTAATGGACGAGTGTGTTCTCGTGAGGGTTTGTAGAAGATGTACCCACAAAATCCCAAGTCGTGATGAATCCACAATTCTCTATTCTTGCAATTAATGCACCAAAAACAACCTAAAATGAGAGAAAATCACTTCATCACCTCAACTCGTGACCTGCACAGAAAAACACTAAAAACACATCAAAAGACACTAAACACTTAAGTACAACCAACCAATTTAAGTGGAAATGAAGGCCTATAAGTGTGTATAAATACCACTTATCAGATAACTTCGAGACTTGAAGTCGATGAACTTAAACCTCCAGGTTTGTCGAGCTTGGTGGTACACCTTCGTTTCTTGTTCCCAGGACGAGTTTAATAAACTCAAAAGCCTTGCCCAACTCGAAAACACTCCAGGCTTGCCTTCATAGGGTGTTTCGCTGATCGTGTTCGAGCTTCTGGTTATTTTTAATAATTAAAAATAATTGAATCTATACCAAAATAAAATAAAAGTTTGAGTGTTCTATTGTTGATTGATGTTGTACATGTATATATATATATTATATTATATTCATAATATTATATAAATATATGTATAAATAAAGATATACATATAAATATATATAAATAATATTTATATAAACATATAGTAATATATATATACATATATTTAAATATATTCTCATATATTTAAATATATATAATATACATATAATTATATGTGAATATAAATATAAATATATATATAGAGATATATATAATTACCTATAGATATAAATATACATATATTTATGCATATAATATAATATATATATATATACTTAAATATATAAATGTTTATGTAAAATATAAATACATATACTATATACATATATATTTATTTAAATATATATACATATAAATATACATATACATATGTTTAAGAACATATATATACATATATATCATATATATTATATTTAATTAAATACACATATATATATATATATAATTATATTTGTACATATACAAATATATAAGTGCACACATATATAAAATGTCACTTCCTGATATGGCTTTCTGTGGAAGCTTTGACATATGACATTTGAGCAGTAAGCTTTGGCATAGCTGGCATTTGACTTGGCTTGGCTTGGCTTTGGAACAAATGACTTGATATGACTGGATCAATTCTTCGATCGATAAATACTTTGCAAACCTCCGTACGTGCTGACGCTTAGTGCACTGGTCTGGTTCACAAGCGACTAACACTGAAGTTAAACATTGTACCGTCTTTGTCAGCAAACATTGATCAGTCGGTTCCGGGTTAGTTTATGCTTCAGTTTGTTGATTATAAATAACCAACCAAGATATATAGAAATATCTTGCTTCAGGGGTTGCACTGAAATCTTTCGAGTACTTGAACAACATTTTCATTGCTTCCACAATCTTGAATACTTCAATCTTTATTCTTCACTGAGGCATGAACATATTAATGAACTTCTTCCAGTGAACTTATTCCTTCAAGACTGTAGATGGCTTCTTCAACCTTTGTCTTCGTATCTTCCGATTCCGGTGCAGGCGTAGTGTTATTTACTTGTCCTGTTCTATTGTTGAGTTATCATCCTTATGTAACAGATAGGGTTGTCTTTACATTTAGACTTATAATCTCCCCCTATTTGTTTGTTAATCATAACAAGCAAATCCTCTAGAGGATAACTCAACTAACACTAGAAAAAGTAAAGTCCTGGATTAGTAAATAATTCTACAAAGTTTCAGGATCATATAATACATTTCCAGATTTCATGAATAGAAATAACAGATGTGCATATCACCTTCATTTCTCTGGTTCTTGCATACCTGCCAGATAATCCTCATAGTTTGTCTTGAAGAGAATCCAAAACATTCCATTATGCAAAGAATAATCAGCAGCTTCATTGAATTCTTCAGTGGTAATGAATAAGTTCCTGTCTACCACTTACTGAAGAATAGATGTATCACCTTATACTTCTCCTCCCGTTACCTTGATCAGGTTCCCCTTAGTGATAAGTAGTTGTCTCCCCTTAGATGAAAGATCAATCCTCCTCCTTAGTTGAAAGAAGAATCTGCCCCTCAGTAGTACACAGCTAAAGAGTAGTTTAATCCCCTTTAGTTGTAGACAGCTAAAGAAAGCTAACTTACTTTTTCTTCCCCCTTTCATATATTCTCCCCCTAAATATATTCTCCCCCTTAGTTGTGGAATCCTCCGAGGATATGTGGTATCAAATATGGTCAAGGAACGTGTCCAATACATCCTGTACCAAAAGATAATATCCCCGTAGAGAACTAAACAACGCTAAAGCTGGGGTCGAAGAAAGAGTTCAGAAGAAGGGTTTACTTTGATTGGGTTGGTCCCTATGCTGAAAGAATAGGTTCCAAACGGAAAAGTAAGGAATAAAAACTAACATTCCAGTAACAACATCCACTTTGTCTTTAGGTATAAATTTGGTAATTAGTAGGTGTCTCACTAAAATGTTCTGCAGGTGTATCACTCAACACTCAATTTTCTCTCGATTTTTTTGGGTAAGGGTGTCACTCACGAGTTCTGTAAGTGTATCCCTCCACACAAATACTGAGCTTCCAGAATGCTGAGTACCTGCAAGAAAATCACCTTAGCCACCCTTAAAGGGGGTCACCGGTGGTGCAATGGGAGTTCGTAATTCCCAGTCCCTGCAGACTCATAAGATAAATCCGAATCATGGTCCACAAGTTGCCAACCACTAAGTGGCTTATCCAATTAAGGATCTAGAGTTGTTTGCTCTGGGAGGTTAGACAAAGGCTTAATTATGGCAAAGGCCTAAGTCCTCCTCAATGTCTGTGTAGACACTTGATTCAAGAGAATCATCAACCATAAGTTCACACCGTGAAATGGAATGAACCGTAGTTGCTTCCGTCAATTCTTTCAACAACATGTGAGTTTTCGATACTAAATATTATAATATGTACCTCACAAGTGTTTCACTCTTCTCAATTTCCTATGTGTTTGCACTCACTCATGCTCACATATTTCTCATTCTGATATCTCACTGGTTCTTCTCAGAATCTCACCAAGTGTTTAACTCTCAGTGTTTGGCTCACAGTGTTTCTCTCAGCACTCAAGTATGGTCTTCAGTACCTGCATGAGAAAATCACCATAGCCCCTTCAAGAGAGGTCACTGGCGGTGCAATGGGGTTTCGTAAATCCCCGATCCTCAACTAACTCATAAATAAATTGACTCATAGTCAGAGAGTTGCCGATCTCCTATAAATAGGAAATCCAGTCCAATTGGATCCAGATCTGTTCTTATCTGGGGAGGGAGACGAGAATCCTGAAGATTTGGCAATTGAGATCCTCGTTTCCTCCTTACACCTGTAAAGGCATCAACCATCTTATCTACCGTAAAATGGTAAATGAAGAAGTTGCTTCTGGAACAAAACCTTTAACCTTACTGTGCACTCTCTTGTATTGTGTCCATAAGATTTTTGTTTAGGCTCTTCATCAGAGAGATTACTGATGATGTGCTTGACTTAATACAAGATGCTCTGGCTGACGACCGAATTTCAATGGACTCATCCTGTTGAGAGAATGATTCCAGAGACTGTTTTATTGCCTTTTCAGCTCTATATTCTTTTGAGAAAATACAGATGAGCAACAGTTACCTCAATTTTGAAAACACCTTTTCTCCTTGAGAGGTAGAGCTGTGGGTACACTATCCCTCACATCCTTATTTGCTGCAACAAGTACAGTTTCTCCCTCATTGACCTCTAGTCTAATAAGTTCCTTATTACTCCAGGGGAAAAATTGAGATGTGTTCTGAATTTGGTTTTATAGTCTGGGATAAAGATTGTTGGTTTTCAACCTTATGACTATCTAGGAAAGCCAAGAGGCTGATTAAGTTCCGAAGAACAGAAAGAGATATAAATGCATTTTAGAAAATCTATGATTTTGAATGAAAGCAATTGCATTTAATCTTTTGAGAAAAAAATTGAATAAGTTGTGATTGTAAAATGATTTGCATAAAGAATGACAATCACAACCGATGAAAGAATCAAAGTTTTCCATTAAAAACTGGTTCGAGTACGAGAGTCTGAATCTATGCATATAAGGTTTAGATGAACTTGTCTTTGAAAAAGACACAGACTCCTGTTTCTCACTACAATTTAAAAAGGAAACAAGAAAATTTATGCGCTACAGTGTATGAAGCACTCGCCACACTATTTAGTGAAAAGGCCTCATACTAGCACATCGTCAAAACAGACGCTGCAAGTGACAAAGATCACCAAGTACACAAATACAAGATAATCAATGTCTCGTCCTATGACGCTACATGTTAGATGCAAAATATTCTAAAAAATATTTATGAAATAGAGTAGTGGATACCAATTGTTGAAATCAATTGATAATAAAATTTCTTTGAAGAAACTCACCACTCTAGAACATAAATATGAGACAGAATAAAGATTATGTTGTCTCCCTTGTACTCAGAATATTAAGCACCTAAAATATATTAGCACCAGTGGTTTTAAGAAATATGCAACAATATTTCACCAGTGCCAATACATCACAATCAATTCACAAATAAAACATCAATAAAGCATCAGAAATAGATACCAATTAAATATTTCAAAAATGAATTAATCATGCTTCTATTATTCTATCAAAGTCAATCATGAAACAAATAAGCATATAATTGTCATGGATCACAATTTAACTAAGATGAAATAAAAATTACTTATGAAATATTATATAATTATCAGATAAGCAAATAACAACTAAAATCATGACAATCATACAAAGATATTCGTAAGCCCGAGGGAAAGTTGAAGAAAAGTTCACGATTCTTATACATGTAAGCATTGAGTACAAGTAAACTCACACAACTCCTCGCAGAAAGAATTAACAATTAATATTAGTGATCTACATATAAGCATGCAAAAATACCACTAATACTAAAAGTATCACAACTATATGCAGTTAGAAATGAAATAAAATATCAATTAATAAATCATCAAATATCCAACACAAATAGTTATACTTCAAGTATATACACTAATATAAAAGGATTCAGCCTAGAGAGAATCTAAGTAACTCCACAAATACTAGTATATCATGACTAAATTCTAACTAGATTCTAACCACATACCAATTACTGATACAAGTCACAAGTCTAGAAACAAATACGTCATGCAACCGATTTTGTACCTATAAGAATGAATTCAACCTAGAAAATAATCCTAAGTATGTTCACAAATATAGATATATCACGACTAGATTATGACAAAGTTCTCTACTAGATACCAATTGTTGAAGAGGTATAGATCAAGAAAAATAACATAATTAAGTCATGCTTCATGTCATCTCTAATCATTTAAATCATGAACAAATAAGTCACTTAATTGTCATGCAACACAATTTAAATAATTGAAATAACAAACACTCATGCTAAAACATATAATCACCATCTAAGCATGCAAAGCAATAAACATGGCAATCACATAGAATAGCAAAAAGCACGAGATACTGGATTTTAAATTAATTCACAAGTCCTATGTATAGACAATTTAATACTCATGAATTCATTCAAGAAATATGAGAGACATGCTCATGAAAGAAGTAGTACCGTATAGAAAATATAGTATGTGATCCACTTGCAGTTGAGTAAAGTGATGAGTTGAAAGCCTATGAGACTTGACATTTCAGTAGATGTACATTTCTTGTACTGATCAAGTCCAGTGGTTGTTGGCATAAGTCTTGGCAGGTCTAAAATCTTCCAAAATGCGCATATTTAAAAGATCTTTGACTTCTTTTTATTGCCATCATTCTTTAGGCTAACTAGTAGACCATAAAGAATTGCAACTTTTCAACAAACTCATCATATCACTAATCTGCATTCACTTAGTAATTATCTTGCCCAAGTGACGTTAGTCCACATATAATATAATCAAGGTATCACAGCACAGATAGTTGTATTGTGTGTGCCTTGTATCATGAGAGGTAATAATTTGGATACCAAATATGACTCTAGCAAACAGATATCAAAATAATATGCTAGTCAGAAGTCATACCATGTCCGTGACGATCATCAGGTGTTGGATAACAACAATATCCTGAACCCGAGTCTCGTCAATGGTGCTTTAGTTCAATCATGAAGGTTGTTGAGTCTCCTAAGATCTAGAGTCCTGAACTTGAAGATTCTGTTTCCATCATCTTCATAACCTTCTCTCTGAAGTTACTCTAAGCAACCAAATTGGATTGTCCCTCGTAACAGAGCCAAAATTATCCAGTTGGAATCTGAATACCTGACAAGTACTAGGTACCGAATTGCCTTTAGGTCAGGGTATCAGAATCCGCACAATCTGCTTTACAACTTGATTGAGATCATATTGTTGTGCAATCACTCAATCTGGATCCCTTTAAGAGCTTCTGAATCTTCCTCAAGTTTCACTTCAAATTGAAACCCAAAGAAATAACATCCTTTGACAATAGCTCTCCCAGTCTTCCCTTACCATTAGGAATATTTAAGAACTAGAACCCGGGAATGATATTGACTTCAAACCCTTTGTCTAAGCAGATACGTTCTTCATATGTCATGTTCATCTTCAATGTGGTGTTGAGTTTGACTAGTGGATCCACCAAATGCTCCCCCTAAGCTGTTGCTGGGATTTCCTTAACAATCCTTATCCTTGCAAAGAGATTCTGCTTGGATTGAATCATCATAATACCAATGATATCACCATTAACAGCTTGGAGCAAAGTGTCGTTCAATGTCCTGTCCAGACTTACAATCACCTTCTGTTGATTAATCACAATCACCCTGTAGACTGTAGACTCCATTGAGTAGCCGAGGAAAATATTCAATGAGCTTCAAATGCAAGACTTGCAAAGAGGCATTTTCCTCCAAACACATACCAAGAGTTAGTGTTTGCTTCTGATTGGCGACTGTCAAGAATGGTGCCTTTCTGGATTCATAAATGATCAGGGTTCATCTTGATCAACCTTCATTTGTGACGTCTTGTCCTTCGAACACATACGAACAACACGAAAGAATCTAGAGTTGTCAATGATCATCGCAAAAAGATATCTGGCTTTGTTTGCAGACATAACATTAGCTGATCCGTTGAATCCCAGATGAGGTAGTCCTCTCACCAATTCTCTTCTTACGAATAGAAAGAACTCCTTGTTTTGACATACAAGTGCGAGAGCTTCAGATGCCATAGCTAACACTTATCTGATGCAGTTTTACTATAGAAACAGCTCACTCCATCTTCAGTTAAAGTTACATATTAGCTACGAGCAAATTCACATCCTTCCTGATTTGAGATAAAACACTATTCCATGAACTGACATAATGTTCTTTGTCAGAGAACCGTCTGATACTAGGAATGTGTGCTTTGACTCCTTGCAAGAAAGATATGCTTCCATGATGATATTCTATGAAAACAGGCATGTCCCGCAAGAGAATCTTTGTTGTCATCTTTCAAAGATTATTGACGGAACTGCTCATACGATCACATTTGCTAACAGGGTACTTTTGGTGAACCATATGATTTCAGTTACTCAGCAAACAGAGTGCATCAACAATCATATGGATTATGTGTAACCTAAGATGTGCGAGTTGAGTCATCTTCAGAGAATGCTAGGATAGCCAGATAACCATAATCATCCTTCTCATCAGCAACTGATCCAGCTCACACCTTTCCTAAAATAGCATAAGAACTTGTTGTGATGCTTCTTTCAAAACATCCACTTGAAATTCAGACAAGCCCTATCATTCTTGTTTGTCGAGGCTTCAATATATATAGCAACCCTCATTTGCTAAAGATACCAAACAATATTGTGTGTACTGACCAACTCAGTTTTGAAACAACCTCCTTGAACTGAACCCTGAAGAGTCTCCGCTTGAAACCAATAGATTCCATCTGAATCTGACATGACTAAACCTCTCAGACAGTGTTATGCTAATCCTTGAAGTTCTATCCTCACATTCTTCAAAAGTGTTAACTTTCGTCGACTTGAGCTTCCTCAAATTCATTAGTTACAAACTCTTCTGTTCAATCCTAAGGTTCTGACATAAATGCACGAAACTGATTTGGTACGGTAGTAACTCGATAATTATATCCTTAAACCTCCACAGTTCTCTGTCTTTGATCTCAGTTGATTCCAGATAAATTTAGCATTTATACAATTCACTGTGTAATTGTATATCCCTGAATCACTGAGTTAGATTGAAATCCCTTGAAGATTCTTCTGCAAAAACTTCTCTTTTCCTACATCTAGTGGTACCATTCAAAGTTGACATTTTGAGCCCTGGAAAGATGCTTCATTGCAGATGTAGCAAATTCCCATCCTGATCTGATGATCTAATAATCAAGTCGGAGTAATTACTCAGATCAAGGCCTGAAGTACCTTCTTCAAAATCCACTTTTAGTAGTACCAAATTAGTCTTCAATAGAATCTTCTTCGAATCACAATCAGCTTTGTCGAACATAGAAAACTGCTTCTAATAATCCTTTGAGAAATCAATTGGATTGGGTCATCAATGTACTTCCATTACCGGTTCTGAGAATCTGGTATTTGAAAACCCGGTGTTTGTCTTGTAATCTGTCAGCCTGATCTGTTCCAACTAAGTGTCAATCTGATTTGTCTTAGAGTAGAATAATTAAAAAGGTTACGGGACACTTTATTATTCAAACTAAGTTTAAATTATAAGGAAAATAAATTTAAAAATAAGTTTTAAAAGATAAAATAAAATAAAGTATAAAATAAACTTAGTTAAATCTATAAACTAAATTTAATCATATTTAAAAAATAAATTCATAATAAACTGAATAAGTTTAGAACAAATATATTTCAATTTCATTTAGTAAATATATTAAAATTTATTAGATAAATTTAATTTTTGAAAATATTCAAGTGTCTCGTCTCCAATGAAATCATTGTTTCCAGAACAAACTAAATTGAATCCTTGAACTTGAACTTATATCCATAATCAATTAAATCCTCTTAAATTTATATTTTATATTTTAGCTTAAATTTAAATCATAAACTATTCAAATTTAATTAATAAATTTATAAAAATTTATGATAAACTTGATAAAGTCTAAGAGTAAACTTTACAAGTCTAAAATAAATTTAAGCAAATTTATTAAATGAATTTAGTAAAGTTTATAAAGTAAATTTAATTAAGTTTATAAGATAAATTTAATTAATTCATAATAAACTCAATTAATAAGTTAAAAATAAATTAAGTCAAATTTATAAAATAAACTTTTTAAAATTTAAAGTATAAATTTATAAGTCCCGGTCCAAAGTTCAGTATCCGACAGATAATCCTTGCTTAGGCCTACGGACAAATTCAGCAAAACAAACTGGAAGAACGTTTCCCCTAATCAAATATCAAAAGCTAGGTTCTTGATTTTCCGTAGGATAAGGATCCTGATTTGTATATCAATCAACATGGCTCTGATACCAATTGTTAGGTCCAAAGTATCGTAGAAGGGGGGGGAGTTGAATACGTTACTCACTACAATTTAAAATTCTTTCGAATCTTGCGGATAAACAAATTGCAGTTCTGTAATGGGTTTCGTGTTCCGGATATTTATTGGGTCGGTTTCTGAGGATATGTAAATATTAAACCAACACACAATATTTTCCAAGGTATATCTGTATATTGATAAATACCTCGAAGGGTGCTACAAATCCAAACCCGAAGGTAGGCTACAATGACCATTCCTCTAAATATTACAAGCCCTATCCACTACAAATATTTATGGTACAAAACTAGGCTAGGGTGTGTGTATATTTGAGAGAGTTTGTGCATAGCACTTGGCCATCCATCCCGAAGGATGTGTGAATTGTGGGAACCACAATCACATATTTATAGGCTTTCATAAACTAACCATGGTTAACGAGTTCGTCCTGGACGACTTGAGTTCGTCCGGGACGGATTCGATTTAGCAAAATAAATCTAACTCCAAGAAACTGAACTTGCGCCAATTTGAAAGTCAAAGGTTGCGCCGGTCAAAACTTGCGCCTCAATACTCCTTCACTGTGTTGCCTTGTTGCTTCAGTACTTGGAGAAATTCCAAGTGAAGAAAGTTAAGTGAAAGTTGCGCCATGATTTCCATGTATTATGTGGGTGTGTGGCGCCAACTTTGACTCGGTCAAAGTTTGCGCCTCATTGCCTTGGACAAGAGATGCTTCCCTGTGTAGACTTAAAAACTTTCTAAGTAAATACTTCAACTAGTGCCACAGAGATGAATTAGAGTCGCAACCTTTGACTTGGTCAAAGGTTGCGCTCCAATTTTGCTTCCCAGTTACTCAGCCAAGACTTAGAAATAATTCTACGATAAAACTCCAACTTGTGCTCCATAGTGAAGGTGTTCCCTTGTTCTCTCTCATCTCTTGGGACGAACTTTGACTTTGGTCAAAGTTTGCTCCACAAGAGTGCATTGTCTTCACTTGTGATGATACTTAG
Organism: Daucus carota subsp. sativus; assembly: GCF_001625215.2. Lineage (NCBI taxonomy): Eukaryota > Viridiplantae > Streptophyta > Magnoliopsida > Apiales > Apiaceae > Daucus > Daucus carota. Next base: position 3,218,992 of record NC_030384.2, on the reverse strand, counting down.
AGAAATTTCTAAGTTAGAGCAAGGTGCACCACTGAATGAATGGCTTGGAGGCGCAAACTTTGACTTGGTCAAAGTTTGCTCTCCAAGTGAAGTTGCTTCCATGGTGTTGTATGTATGTGGCTTAGAAAATATTCTAAGTCCAATTCAAACTTTCTCCATAGTGAAGGTGCTCCCTTGTTCTCTCTCATCTCTTGGGGACGAACTTTGACTTGGTCAAAGTTTGCTCCTCAAGAGTGTGGATACTCCATTGTGATGTACTTAGAAAATCTTCTAAGTGAGGAAGAGCTGTTGACTTCGGTGAAATGTTGTTCCTCACATAGTAAGAGCTTTCCTTGATATCACTCCTTTGACTGAGATTGACTTAAGTTTGCTCCTCTCCCTACTTAGCCAAATTAGCTCAAATCTTGAGTTGGCACAAATCATATATTATATATTATTATATTCATAATATTATATAAATATATGTATAAATAAAGATATACATATAAATATATATATAAATAATATTTATATAAACATATAGTAATATATATATACATATATTTAAATATATTCTCATATATTTAAATATATATAATATACATATAATTATATGTGAATATAAATATAAATATATATATAGAGATATATATAATTACCTATAGACATAAATATACATATATTTATGCATATAATATAATATATATATATACACTTAAATATATAAATGTTTATGTAAAATATAAATACATATACTATATACATATATATTTATTTAAATATATATACATATACATATGTTTAAGAACATATATATACATATATATCATATATATTATATTTAATTAAATACACACATATATATATATAATTATATTTGTACATATACAAATATATAAGTGCACACATATATAAAATGTCACTTCCTGATATGGCTTTCTGTGGAAGCTTTGACATATGACATTTGAGCAGTAAGCTTTGGCATAGCTGGCATTTGACTTGGCTTTGGAACAAATGACTTGATATGACTGGATCAATTCTTCGATCGATAAATACTTTGCAAAGCTCTGTACGTGCTGACGCTTAGTGCACTGGTCTGGTTCACAAGCGACTAACACTGAAGTTAAACATTGTACCGTCTTTGTCAGCAAACATTGATCAGTCGGTTCCGGGTTAGTTTATGCTTCAGTTTGTTGATTATAAATAACCAACCAAGATATATAGAAATATCTTGCTTCAGGGGTTGCACTGAAATCTTTCGAGTACTTGGACAACATCTTCATTGCTTCCACAATCTTGAATACTTCAATCTTTATTCTTCACTGAGGCATGAACATATTAATGAACTTCTTCCAGTGAACTTATTCCTTCAAGACTGTAGATGGCTTCTTCAACCTTTGTCTTCGTATCTTCCGATTCCGGTGCAGGCGTAGTGTTATTTACTTGTCTTGTTCTATTGTTGAGTTATCATCCCTATGTAACAGATAGGGTTGTCTTTACATTTAGACTTACAGTATCACAGCTAGAACGTTCTATGTACAAGACAGATGGACTTGATTCCACGCTAAACTTCGGTGTTTGTTTGCATCCCCTGTCAAAATGTTCTTCATGAACTTCAGCCAGCCGCTTCCGAATTAACTCCACAGTAACCTACAAATGAATAGCCAAGCAACGTACATGTCAGAATCCAACCTAAAATATTACTACGTTTGTGATCAAGTGTCCAACAACTGAGGACTAATCTTAACAAATTTACGGATCAAAAGAATAAAGAGCAGGACCTCTTCCCCTCGGAGTAGTCTAAGTTCACAAGCAGTGCAATAAACACAGATTTCACAAAATCAGAAGAAATCATATTTCTTTTTACTGTGTCCTACCAGGAACTTCTTTATGGATCTACAATTACGGAGCTGAGATTGATTTGTGGTTTTTCAACATTGCCTTAAATAATGCGTCCATCACAATTCTGACTTTTGGAAGAGAGTTTACTGCCAGTGAAACTAAACAGGGCTTTATATACTACCTAATATTCATTCAACTCTAATGACTAAACTACCCTTGTCATGTATTCCTCAATAGGGTGTTTAGCTACAAAGTTGGGGTGTACTTGATATAGTGGTGTTATTGGATAAACTGGGGTGTAGATAATATAATGTGGGTGTCAAATAAGAAAGTTGGGGTGCTTCTAATATAGGGGGTGTACTTGATATAGGGGGGTGGGGTGGGGGGTAGATAATATTGGGGTGTTCATCCAGAAATTTGTCACAGAAGACTTCTTTTCAACAAAATATTTGTGGCTCTTAGGTAAATCTAACATATGTTAAAACCAGAAGTCCTTAGTCAAACTGTGGTTCCATACATGACATCGTCTCTCAAGACTTTTTCCGTGTGATCCCTCCTAAATACAAGCATGCATAGCAGGCTTATGTCACCAACTGCAGGCTTTTGTGCTACCAAGTGATGCATCTACATTGTCGCTAATGCTTCTTGTTATTTTCGGCAGAGAATTCACCACCAAAAAAGCTAATATGACTACTATTTCTTAATGCTTCTTGTTTTTTTTTACAGAGATGCAGCCTCAATCACCACACACCAGCCTCGAGGAACTGTTTCGCCTCGAGGAATTTGTATAGGTTTTAGTTCCTCTTATGTTATATAATTTTATATTAGCATCCATGAATATGATTTTGTATAATCTGTTTTGAGCTATGTAACTCCAATGCAACGGAGGGCCTTGTGAAGGGCCGAAATGTATTTGACTTATATAGCTTTTTAATTTTTGGATGGAGGTATTTGTAAGTAACTACTTGAGTACTTGGAGTTATAACAGGAGTACACTTGTACACTTTCTTGATTTTCTTTGCTTGTCAACCAGTTGTGAATCTGTGTATGTTTTTGTAGCTGAGAATGTGTGTGTGTAGCAAATATTAGTAATCCAGCTCAATGTAAGCTAGCATCGATTGAGGTTGTTAATTCTTAGTTTTAACAGCCTTCGACCTCAACGAGGTCTAACAAATAGCTGGTGTGTCTCCCAGCTCTAAATGTTTCGAGCTCGATGCTATAATCGAGGTCAAAACCCGCTTGATTTTTGCCGCTTTTTCAGCTGTTTTGTTCGACTTTGTCAAGACCAAAGAATCAGCTGAGGTGGAGCTCTGTATCATTCGATCTTGACAATATGAACTGCCTTTGTTCGACTTTGTGGAGGTTTGAAACGGCTTGAAAAGCTGGCTGGGTTCAAGTGTAATAAAATGCAGGCGGGATAACTTCGAGACTTGAAGTCGATGAACTTAAACCTCCAGGTTTGTCGAGCTTGGTGGTACACCTTCGTTTCTTGTTCCCAGGACTTGTTTAATAAACTCAAAAGCCTTGCCCAACTCGAAAACACTCCAGGCTTGCCTTCATAGGGTGTTTCGCTGATCGTGTTCGAGCTTCTGGTTATTTTTAATAATTAAAAATAATTGAATCGATACCAAAATAAAATAAAAGTTTGAGTGTTCTATTGTTGATTGATGTTGTGCATGGATTTCAAATTGGGCCTTGGGTTGTATTTAGCCTTACGGCCCAATTAATTCTTTAAAAATACGGCCCAATTAATTCTCCTAAATGGAGGTGTTTTCGTGCCATAGTTTCACAGCCACAATTGAAAATTCGAAAGAAAAAAAGTCTAATATTGGGGTGCAAATAATATTGGGGTGTTTTTACAAAATATAAGATCACGTAATTTGAGCTTTATTAAAATCCAACAAATAACAATTTTCGATAATCAAATACACCATATTCACTTGCTTTAGGAAAAAAGAAAAAGAAAAAGAAAAAGGATAGGGTATGAACCTTGGCAAACACACTACTTATTCAATTTTTTCCAACAATTTTCTTTCAATAATGTCACACGCAATTACCATTTTCAAATTAAAACATATTACATTATTTATTTTTTTGTATTAAAATATCTTAATATTGGAAAAATTCGGATATGTCATTATTTATTTATTTAGAAATCTATTTTAATATTTCAATCGAAACATAATACTTATATAGCTATTATTTTCCAAAAATAACATCAACTCTTTCTGATACAAACAATTTTTTTTAAGTAATATGATATATTGATTATTCTATTTTTTAAAACAAAATCTCCTCCTTTTTCATAAAATTATTTGTAAAGAATTTGAAACTCGCTGATTACATATTTAAATTTTATATTTAACACACTAATATATGAAATAACACCTAGAGGGGGTCGAATAGGTGTAATTAGCTACCAATGTCAGTTTTAAACTTTTACCGGATATTTCAGCTTACTGTTATGCAATTAAAGTAGGCTGTTATGAGAGCAGATATCAGAACAGTAAAGAGCATAAAAGTAAATCAGACACAATCAATTTTAGCAAGGTTCGACCCCTATATCTAATGGTCTACGTCCTGGTCCCTTACCAACTCGGTAAGAGAATATATTATTACTGAAAATCAAACAATTACAGAATAATAATATATCTTCCCTTTACCCAGTCACTGAAACAACTTGCTGTTATTCCCTTAACCTTGAGCAGCTTGCAACTAGCTTCCCACTGACTTCTCCAAGCAACTTGTTCCTTGAACCTATGAATTCGTGAGCTTCCTCTCCTTGAATTCCTTCGTTCCTGATCCATTTTGTTATTTTACACCAACTATAAGAAAGATTGTAGAAGGGGGGGTTGAACACAATCTTTTACAACTTAAAAGATTCAAGGAACAATACACTTAATCACAGTAAAACAGAAAACACAAGTATTTAAAAATACGGGTGGATTGAATGATCCACCCGTGAGATTTTATATAGAAGAATCTGTGGATTGATTACAATTCGCACAGCTGCTGGTTCATCACTCAAACAAGTTCTAACTCTCAGATTTTTCTCTCAAGTAATTTGAACAAGTTCAACTGATGCTTCTAACTTGGTTCTATACTCCAAGTTTTACAAAGCTTTTAGCTAGATTACAAAATGCACTCTAATTTAAAAACAATGCTGCACAACTTTGTCTTATGCATGCTTTCTGAGATGTCTTCATCTTTGACCATCATCTTGATTTGATCCAGATTGCACTGCATGAGATAAGTATGTTTCTGCTTCTTCTTTATTTTCCTAATTAGGCTTCCATGTCTATTTTAGTGTAATTCGATCCATGTGATTTGTCAGACTTAAGCTCTAGTCACTTTCAACTGCTCTTTGCTTCATCAGTTGAAAGTTTTGGTTACTTTCAACTGCTCTTGACTTTATCAGTTGAATGCTGGGTTCATAAGTTGAATGAATTACAAACTTCATCAGTTGAATGCTGTTCCAGTCTTATCAGTTGAATTCCTCATCATCATTAGTTGAATACTTTGTCTTCAGTTGAATGCTTGATTTTCATCAGTTGAAACATCATCCAGTCTTCATCAGTTGAATAGTTACATCTCATCAGTTGAATATCCTTCACTTAGATAAAATTACATGGCATTGGATATTTACAATTAGCCATCCTATTCTACCCATCCGTTGATAATTCCCAAAGACAAGAAATATAACAATTACAACTGAAATTTGATAAAGATTCTAAGTAAGACATGTTACAAAATGTTATTGTTATCATCAAAAATTATTGATTCCTAACAATCTCCCCCAATTTATGACTAGAGAAGATGCAGACATAAATTCTACACTTGATGATAACAAAACATTAATAAAATGAAATGCAGAATTTAAATACAAGAGTTACAAAAGTTTACAGATGATTATGCTCCTCTAGACTGAGCAGTTACTTGTTCCTAGAAGATCTTCTTCTTCTGGACTTAAGTTTTTCTTCAAGAATATTAATCTGTTTCTGAAAGATCCTGTAGAACCATTCTTCATCATTCAAGCTAGCAACCTTGAGTTGATCTTTAGGTCTGAAAAATCTCCTAACACCTTGATTGTCCCTAAATTCCATGACTGGAGTAGGTTCATGGTGAATTTTCTTTCCAGTGTAAGGAATTTTCAACCTTCTTTGCAGACTAGCATCTGAGGACCATTCCTTCCTGATCTCAAGGATTCTCTTTAGTACCATTTGCTTTGCAGGTGGTGTAAATCCTCCTGTCCTCTTCATAGATCCATATATTTTTGTTAAAGAGCTGAATCCCTCAGAATTCAGAACTCTGTGAAGAGGCCAGATGACATCACCTTTGTTTTTGTAAGAGAATACCAATCTTTCAGGTAATTTTGAAGTTGCTTCTATTCCTCTTACTTCTTGAAGATCATCCAGCTCTAGCTCCAACTCAGAAATTTCTTCAATGTTAGCAATAATGAGATAGTCATCAGGATTTTCAGGTTCTTTTGGAGGTTTAGGAGGGTTAGCCATCCTCTTAGACACAGACTTGACTTTCTTCTCAGGCTTGGAAGTTTCTTGAACAAGAAAAGCTGGAATTGGAATATCTTCCAAGTCAATTGGCTCCTCCTTTGGCATTATTGGCTCATCATGGAAGTTGACATCTGGATGTACTACTGTGGTGTCCTTGATTGGATAGGAAGGCTTTGAGATAGGCTTTTCTGGCACTTCTTCTCTTCTCTTGGCTGCCTCAGGCATCTTAGTTTTAGATTTGACTCTCTTTTTCTTTGGAGAAGATTAAAGAGGCAATATTTTCTCATTTAGAAGCTCAGCTGCCAACTCCTCTTCCAGCTCAATAGCATACCTTTCATCAACCTCTATTTCTTGATTCAAAGAGAGTTGAGATTCAAACTCCTCTTTTTCACATTCTCTGGCCACCTCTTCAGCTTTTGCAAATGAGTAGTGAGGATGGCCAGTTCCAATAAACAGCTTTTGGCCTTCTCTGTAGATGATGGCAAAATGAGCTTTTAAGGCCACATCTGTACAGTCTTTGTAACTTTTGATCTCCTGGCCCAAAAGCTTGTATTCATTTTTGTCAGGCCTGGCTAGTGGAAAGTAGATTGAGCTTGAGTCTTTTCCAGGCTTGGAGTAACCACAATTGCTTGGAGATAGAATGGCCTTGAACTCATTCAAAAATGATGGATCACCCTTTTCTGTCTTGGAAGGGATAACAATCTCAGGTGTAATCACCCTGAGAATTGTAGTTGTGGTTGGAAAAGAAATTTGAGCTGTGGTGGCTGCAGAAGATTTCTTGCCCAGTTGAGCCACTCTCTTTGCAATAGAGTCTAATTCTTTCATCCTTTCAATCTTTTGCTTTTCCCTTTCAGTGTGGAAAGGGGGAGGAATTTGGCTGATCAATTCTGCAGGAGTTGGTAATTTTTTCTCCCCCTTTTTGTTAGCAGCAAGTGTAGGGGATGGACTGGGAAGAGAAACACCAGAGGCAAGAAGAAGATGTTGAAGAAGTCCAGTCTGAATTCTTTGATGCTGCAACATCTCTTCCATTCTAGAGTTTAAGATATGGACATTTCCTTCCAGAACTTCCACTTGCTTTTCCAATTGGAGTTGCTTTTGCTCAGATTTAGAAAGAGCTGATTTGACTTTAGCTGGAAGCTTTTCATCAATTTGCTTGGTCAGATCAGTTTTAACAGAGGCAATGAGAGAATTTAGATGCTCTATCTCATGCTGAAAATGGAGAGATTGATATTTGTGAAGCTTGAGATTATCTAGAGCCTGACTGGCAATTGTGGCAGAGATGGCTGGAGAGGAGGATGAGCTTCCAGATTGTGGTTGAAGAATGGTGTAAGCTTGCCTTTGCAGCTCCATGCTAACAACAATTGCATTGGCAGACTGCATGGAGAGCCATGAAGGTAGAGAAGTTGTAGGTTGTTCAACAAGAGATTCCTCAAGAGCATCATTGAGGTCTTCATCACTATCATCATAATGAAAATCATCTCCAGCATTGGTAGGCAGAGCTGTAAGTGCCTCCTTTGCTCTAAGCATAGAAGATGTAGTGTGAATCAGATTTAGGTGCCTCTCAGCTGCTTGATTATCCAATCTGGCAAAATCTTGAATAGAAGACATCCCATGAGTAAAAGTCTCAGGGTCTAGTGAAACACTATCCAAAATGGATCTGTATTCAGCTTGAAAATCTTGTTCACTAAACCCTTCATTGACACCTGCATTTCTCTCAATTTCTCTCTTTTCTTGCATCAAGGGCTCCCCTTGGCTCACCACACCACTTACCTCTCCGTCACTTACCCTTACTAAAGGGTCACTCTTATCCTCTCCTTTTTCCTGGCCAGAAGAAAATGCCAGACTCTCCACACCCTCTCCTTTTGCCAGCTCACTAGGCTGCCTCTCCACTCCATAGCTCACTCCACTCAATCCTAGAAGTGTTTGTGCTACCATGTGATCAACTGCTGTAGAAAAAGGTAAATTAATTGAAGTAGCAGCAGTTGTCAACTGATGAGGGACATCAGTTGAAACATGAGTAGAGGAGGCATTCAACTGATGAGAGCTGTTAAGCAGATCAGTTGAAGGACAAACACTATTCAACTGATGAGGGAGATCAGTTGAGGAAAATGAAGAAATAGGTTTAGAGGCTGTGATAGTTGAGTCTGTGGTGATTGATTTTAAAGGAAAATCCACAGAACACACTGTCACAGAAGAAGGAAGTGGAAGAGAAAGATCCAACAAATCATCAAAATGATGATGATCAATCTCAGAGGGGGGCTTCTCCATGAAATCCAAAGATGGAGAATTTACAAGTGTGGTGTGAATTAATTCCACATCCACAGAAGAGGTTGGGGATTGTGTTTGAGTACTAGAGATGGTAAGATCATAAATATGGGTGATTTGTTGAGATGAAGAAGGGGGCTGTGACTCCACATTTATTGGAGTCACATCAATCTGACTTTGAGAAATTACAGGCATAAAATCCAGAATGGATGCCTGTGTGTGTGCAGAGTGCTTAAGTTTGTCACTTCTCATCTTCTTTCTCCCATAAGCTTTGATTGGTGAAGAAGTGGTGTCCCTCCCCCTTTTTATCTGTGTCCCTGGTTGGGGACTATTTTCAATAGCAACATCCTTTTGGGAGGATGCTGCTAGGGATGAGTTTAATTCCATATTAACATCTACAGTCTTTTGGGAGACTGCAGAGTGGCCAGGCTGGTCAACACACACCTTTCCATCCTTATTCTTAGGGCTTCTTTTATGTTCACCCTTTCCCTCCCCCTCACAACCTCCAATCACACTCCCCTCAGGTTTGTGTTTCTTGGATTTTACAACAGATGCCTTTTGAGAGGCATCTGAGGTTGGTTTAGAAGATTTGGTTTTAGAAGGTTTTGCCACTTGTGTGGACTGTTGATGGGCCTCTTCAACAGCCCTGATGGCAGAAAGCAAAGAAGGTGAGGGTTGAGAGAGAGTAGTAGGAAAGCCATGTACCTCTTTTTCCTTTCCAGCCTCCATTATTGGCAGGTACACCACCTCCAAGGAGGGGTATAGATTCATCCTAAAGAGGTCTTTAAAGACTCTCTTTTCCTGCACAAAACTGGGAAGCTTGGCTTCCTTGTTAGTGATAACTAGCTTTTCATTAAGATGATTAGCTAGCATCATGAGAAATCTAACATAATAAATATTCCTAGGTCTACCAGATTTATCACCTAGTTTCTCCCCAATTTCTTGGATCATCAAACCACCAAAGTTGAAATATTCATTAGTCAGGTACATGTAAAGCATTTGTAAAATCTGGGAAGTAAGAGCATTGAAATTACTAATTTTACCAGAAAATGCCTTAATAAATGCATCACACAAATAACTCCATTCTCTCCTAAGACCCCTTCTTTCTATTTTACCTAAGGCATCAGTTGGCAAAACATAATTCATGGCATAAAGTAAATTAACCAACTGAACATCACTAGGCAAAGATAAAACAGTGTCTTCAGGAATTTTAAAGCATGCTTTCATAACATCAGCATTAACAGAATGAGTTTCATTATTAATAGAGAAAGTTAAAGTTTCATTCTCACTATTAAACTCTGCAGAGGTCCATATCTCCTCTACTATTTCATGGTAGATGGTAGGAGCTTCAAGCATAACATACGAGAGCTGGCTTGACTTGATGAACTCCATCATCTTGTGATACTCCTTCTCCTCTACAGCCTTGGTATCCACAAATGATGCGAAGTTGTTCTTCTCATAAATGAACCCACTTGGTGCAGTATACTTCTTCATTGGTGCCATTGCAGTTACAGAGAAAGCTTGAAGAAAAATTAGAGCTTGCTTTTGCACAGAGAGAGAAGAGAGCTTTAAGAATTCGAAAGAGTGAGATGAAAAGAAATGAAAATAAATTAAAACACTTAAATACTTTCTCAGAAAATTACTGTGATTGGCTGAGAAATTACCGTTGAGAAGAAATTACTCTTATTGAACTCTACAAAAATTACACACACGATCGTGTGTATAAAGTAGGAGAGAGACAAAAGAAATTTCAACGGCTCAGATCTGATAATGCTTTCAACGGATGGAATAAGCGCCTCTTTAAACTTCCTATTCAACTGATGAAGATCAGTTGAAAGCGTCTTCAACTGGTGTCATCAGTTGAATGAGAAACAAAAACAAGAGGATATTGTTTCAAACATCAGTTGAAACAATTTCACTAGTTCATCAGTTGAAATATTATAGACTTTATCCAGAATTATAACTAATTCAATTTTGATAAATCAAAATTAATCAAATTCTGGCTGCCAAATTACAGAAAAATTCACTCTAAATTAGGAGAAATTTAACATACCTAATTTACTTACCAACCTTGTGAATGTGGATTCATCAAGAGGCTTTGTGAAAATATCTGCAATCTGTTCTTCACTTGGAACAAAATGCATTTCAACAGTACCAGCCATCACATGTTCTCTTATGAAGTGGTATTTGATGTCAATGTGCTTGGTTCTTGAGTGTTGTACTGGATTTTCAGTTATAGCAATAGCACTGGTGTTGTCACAAAATATTGGGATTTTTGAGAGATTTAATCCATAATCAAGTAATTGATTTCTCATCCACAATAATCGTGCACAACAGCTTCCAGCTGCAATGTACTCAGCCTCAGCTGTAGAGGTTGATACAGAATTTTGCTTTTTGCTAAACCAAGAAATCAATCTGTCACCAAGAAATTGACAGGTGCCTGTTGTACTTTTTCTATCAATTTTGCATCCTGCAAAATCAGCATCTGAATATCCAATTAGATCAAATCCAGAGTCTTTAGGGTACCAAATACCAAGATTTGGTGTTCCCTTAAGATATCTGAATATTCTTTTTATAGCAATAAGATGTGATTCTTTAGGATCAGATTGAAATCTAGCACAGAGACATGTAGAAAACATAATATCTGGTCTACTAGTTGTCAAATATAAAAGAGAACCAACCATGCCTCTATAATTAGAGATGTCCACAGATTTCTCATTAGGACTTAACTCTAATTTGGTGGCTGTTGGCATGGGAGTCTTAGCTTCTTTGCAATCCAATAAATCAAACTTTTTAAGTAGATCATAGATGTACTTAGTTTGATTTATGAATATACCTTCCTTTACTTGTTTAACTTGTAAACCAAGAAAGTAGGTGAGCTCTCCCATCATGCTCATTTCATACTGACTTTTCATTAGATTAGCAAACTTCTTGCAAAGTTTCTCATCTGTAGAACCAAAAATTATATCATCTACATAAATTTGAACCAGAATAAAGGCACCATTTACAATTCTGTAAAATAGTGTTTTATCCACAGTTCCTCTGGAAAAATGATTATCTAACAAGAATTGAGACAGAGTGTCATACCATGCCCTTGGTGCTTGCTTAAGTCCATAGAGTGCTTTTAGTAAAAAGTAAACATACTCTGGAAATTCTGAATCTTCAAAACCAGGAGGCTGACTGACATATACCTCCTCTTCCAGTTCACCATTTAGAAAAGCACTCTTGACATCCATTTGATAAACTTTAAAGTTTGCATGAGCAGCATAGGCCAGGAAGATTCTTATTGCTTCCAGTCTTGCAACTGGTGCAAAGGTCTCATCAAAGTCAATTCCTTCAGATTGAGAGTATCCTTTAGCAACAAGCCTTGCCTTGTTTCTGGTGACAACTCCATTCTCATCCACCTTGTTTCTGAATACCCACCTTGTTCCTACAATTGTTCTGTTCTTAGGTTTGGGTACCAGCTTCCATACATTGTTTCTCTCAAATTGATTTAATTCTTCTTGCATAGCAAGAACCCAATCAACATCTTTGAGAGCATCTTCTATGACTTTAGGTTCATCCTGTGAAAGGAATGCACTGTACAAACACTCATCTTGAGTTGCTCTTCTTGTTTGTACAGATGCATTTGCATCTCCAATAATTAGCTCAAAGGGGTGATCCCTTGTCCACTTTCTTTGTGGTGGAAGTGATTGTCTTGATGATGTGGCTTCATTATTGAAGTTCAGGTTTCCATGTTGGAAAGCTCCCCCTAAACTTGACATCTCATTATTTCTAGACTGATTGAAACTTTGAGACATTCTTTCAATTGATGATCCTTGAGGTGTTTCAACTGATCCTTCCAATGTAGTTTCAACTGATGCTTCAGTTGAATTTCCAATAGCAGTTGTTTCTTGCACTAGAGAGTCATCAGTTGGAACATTAGTTCCAGGATTAATTCCAACATTCTGGATAATATCATCACAGTCATCATCACTATCATACAGATCACCTTCACCTTCATTCTCAAATCTGAGATTATCATGAAATCCTTCATCTGAGAATCCTTGAATCTTCTTATCATCAAAAACTACATGGATTGATTCCATAACAATGTTGGTTCTCAGATTATACACTCTAAATGATTTTCCATCAGAGTATCCAACAAAAATAGCTTCATCTGCCTTGGCCTCAAATTTTCCAAGATTTTCACCTTGATTTCTTAAAACATAACACTTGCATCCAAATACATGAAGAAAGCTAATTGTTGGCTTCTTTCCTTTGAAGAGTTGAAAGGGAGTTAGATTATGAGGTTTGGTAATTAGTGAAATGTTTTGAGTGAAACAAGCAGTGTTCACAGCTTCAGCCCAAAAATAGGTTGGAAGTTGAGCTTCATTAATCATGGTTCTCGCAGCCTCAATAAGAGTTCTATTCTTCCTTTCAACAACACCATTTTGTTGTGGAGTTCTTGGTGCAGAGAACTCATGAATAATTCCCTCTTCTTCACAAAATTCTTTCATCACAGAGTTCTTGAATTCTGTTCCATTGTCACTTCTTATCCTTCCAACTTTGACATCTGGATTGTTGTTTAATGCCTTGATATGATTGATGATGATTTTCCCAGCTTCATCCTTAGAATGCAGGAAGAAAGTCCAAGTAAATTTTGAAAAATCATCAACAATCACTAAGCAATACTTCTTCTTTGAAATGGACATTATGTTGACTGGTCCAAATAAATCCATATGCAAGAGCTGAAGGGGCTTCACAATTGATGAAAGAGATTTGCTTTTGAAAGAGCTTCTCTTTTGCTTTCCTAGCTGACAAGCTCCACATAATCCATCTTTGGAGAATTCCAGCTTAGGTAGACCTCTTACCAAGTCCTTCTTTACTAACTCATTCAAGGTTTTGAAATTTAGATGAGACAATCTCTTATGCCATAGCCAACTATCATCTGAGCTTGCTTTGCTGAGAAGGCAAGTGATAGATTCAGTCTTTACAGAATTAAAGTCAGCTACATACACATTTCCTTTCCTTTGTCCAATCAGAACCACATTGTTGTCATCACCTTTGGTGACAACACAGGCTGCAGGAGTGAAATTAACTTTGTAACCTTTGTCACAGAGCTGACTGATGCTAAGCAAGTTGTGCTTAAGACCAGACACCAATGCAACTTCATCAATGATGACATTCTCTTTTGCAATCAAGCCATATCCCATAGTATATCCTTTGCTGTCATCTCCAAAGGTAATGCTAGGGCCAGCTTTCTCCACAAACTTTGTGAGCAGGGAGGAATCACCAGTCATGTGCCTAGAGCATCCACTATCCAAGTACCACAAATTCTTCTTGTGGTTTCCCTGCACACATTTCACAAACAGATCAAGTTGATTTTGGTTCCCAAATTGCTTTGGGTCCAGATTTGTTAGTCTTAGCAATCTTTTCCACTTTCTCAACCTTTTCCTTGGATTGAATTGATTCAATCTTTGGTTTTGGTTGAGAAATTTGAATATTAACTCTGTTTTCAAACACAGGCCTTTGAGGCATGCATACATTGTTCATTCCATGCAAATTTGAATGAAATTGAGGCATGTTAAAGGCATTAAAATAAGGATTAAACATATATGGCATGTTAGGCTGAGAATGAGGATTGTGAGGCAACAAACCAGGCATCATATTCATAGCAGATAAATTCATGTGAGGAACAGATGTCATAGGAATAGGCAAAGATAAATTAGGAGCAATCACAGTTTTACAATTAGCAGATAAATGATTTACACTACCACACTTACTGCATGTTTTCCTAAGAGCACTAGCATTGGGAGTGTAATTGGTGTGCTTGTTAACTCCTATTTTGCCATTTCTATTTCCTTTCTTCTTTTTAGTCTCCTCAGATTTATGCTCACTAGTATCCAACTTCTTCTTGTTCTTGTTACTGGAATTAAGAGTGTTATTAACACTATCACTGGTCTCAGAAGAACTATTCTCACCTTTAACAAAATTCTTTTTAACAGGACCATATTTCTTGTTAAGCTTCTTGAGAACATTCTTGTCAACTGATGAGTTTTTGTTCAACTGATGACTCTCATCAGTTGAGACTTTGCTTTTCAACTGATGATCATCATCAGTATTCTCATCACTTGAACTGTTCTCAGATACCTCAAGCACTTTCTTATTCCTCTTCCATTCATTCTCTACAAAAGTCTCTCTACCTTGCATGTTAATGATATTGGTGGAAGCATCTCTTCCAGATTTCCATTTGGCAATAATCTCTTGTTCCTTATCAAGCTGCTTTCTTATGATCTCTTCTCTTTTCAGAACAACCAAGAGATCATCCTTGGCTGTCTGACACTCAATTTTCAGCTTCTCAAACTCAATAAATTGAGCTTCTAAGGCACTGTTTCTATCACTAAGAAAGGTGTTAGCTTCCTTAATCCTACTATTTTCCTTAGTGAGAGATTTTAAAGAAACATGCAAATGATACAATTCTGTAGACATTTCATTTATGGTAGCATTGCATTCATCTTTAGTTAACTCAACTAGGTTTGTAGTGAATACCTGACTACTGCTTCCAGTGTTTTCTTCTTGATCTGTGGAGTTGGCCATTAGAGCTAGATTGACAAACTCCTCCTCTTCATCAGAATCATCTCCAGCTGCCCAATCATCCTTTGTGATGAATGCTCTTTCCTTTTGTTTGAGAAGTTCATAATATTTCTTTTTGTAGTCAATGTTTTCACTTGACTTCTTCTCAACTTTAGGCTTTCTGCACTCATTTGCAAAGTGACCTGCATTCCCACAGTTGAAGCACTTGAATTTTGATCTGTCTACCATGCCTCTATCAGACTTGGGATTGCCTTTAAATGATTTTGCAGAATTAAAATTCTTTTTGAATTTTAGTTTGGAGAATTTTCTTGACAGGAAGGCTAGATGCTCATCAATTCCATCACTTTCTTCGCCAGAATCAACTACATCTTTCTCTTTTCTTTTTCCTTTGCTTGACTCTGAGCTCTCCTCTTTGACCAACTTCTCAGTTTCTTCAACTTGAGACTTTCCCTTGTCCTTGACAGTATCCTCTAGAGATGCAACTAGAGCCACAGATGAATGTCCTTTCTTTTGGCTTTTCTCAATTTCTTCATCTTGCTCCATTTCAAGCTCATAAGTCTTTAAGGTTCCATACAGTCTCTCTAGAGTATAGTCTTTAAATTCTTGTGTATTTCTGAGAGAGACTGTCATGGGTTTCCATTCTTTGGGAAGAGCTCTTAAGAATTTCAAGTTTGAATCCTTAACTTTATATACTCTTCCAAAGAGCTTTAGACCATTTAACAGTTTTTGAAATCTGTTAAATGTATCACTCAAACTTTCACCAGCCTTGAAATGGAATGACTCATATTGTTGAATCAGAAGCTGCATTTTGTTCTCTCTTACTTGCTCATTCCCTTCACAGATGGTCCTGATGGTGTCCCAAACTTCTTTGGCACTTGTGCAGCTGATAACACTATCAATCATTTCTTGATCCAAACCATTGAACAGAAGGTTCATGGTTTTCTTGTCCTTGTGCACTTCTTCAGTATCTTCTTAAGAATATTCATGGATAGGTTTTGGAATCATCTTACCTACCATGTCTTCACCATCAGCTCCCATACTTGTGCAGACCTTCATGGGGACATGAGGTCCTTTTTCAATGCAGTTCACATAGCTTTCATCAATGGACAACAGATACAGATGCATTCTCACATTCCAGTGAAAATAGTTGTCTTTGTCAAGAACAGGAATCTTCACTCCAGCATCCTTCTTTCCCATCTTTCTCTAGCAGTGTTGATCTTTTTCCCTGTTTGTTGGGAACCTGGCTCTGATACCAATTGTTATTTTACACCAACTATAAGAAAGATTGTAGAAGGGGGGGGGGGTTGAATACAATCTTTTACAACTTAAAAGATTCAAGGAACAATACACTTAATCACAGTAAAACAGAAAACACAAGTATTTTAAAATACAGGTGGATTGAATGATCCACCTGTAGGAACAATCGGACCTTGGTCCTGCGTTTTATGATATTAATTAAAAGTTCGAACAGAATATTAACCTTAATCGCTACGGCGCAAGCGATTCAAATCCACGTCTTCTACTGTATTCCTTGATTCTCCTTGGACGAAGTGTGGCCTTCGATCTCCCAAGGTGTGCCTCTCCTTAAAGCTCCGAAAACCCAAAACCCTAGCTGTCTCCTTGAGAAAAACGACTGCCTCTCTCTGACTCTAGGATTAATTCGTTTTGGTGTGTCTTTCAGCTTTAGGAGAACGAGAATATATATAGGCTACAGCAGGGATCATGGATCATTAGGTCAGGCCTTCCAATGACATTCCGGGCCAGGCCCAATGTCATTAAATATTAATTCTATCCACTAAAGAACTAATATTTGCACTACCTTTCCTAATTCCGTAAATTAATTATTTAATTCGGCTCCCATATTAATTGCTTATAAATTCCCCATGTTTAAGATATCGCATGTCCATTAATTAAATTAATTTCTGACAATTAATTTAATCAATATCTTTTATCCTTGATCATCCACTCAACCTTATAATTATGCAAGAACAAATCTGCCTGCAGGACTAAAGCATAATTATCTTTATGAGCTTTCAAGAGGACATCATCACCCGAATATATTTTTCGGACACGGTTTCCTTTTATAGTCAATATCCCACTCTGTATATAATGTCATTGCCCAATACATAAATTCGTAATTTAAAATAAATTACTTAATTTATGAGTCAAGGCATGTGCATTAAATACAAGTGTCAATCACTATATCCGGATTAAGAACTTAAGCATTAATAACATCATAGAATCTTAGTTCTTTATTGTCAGAATTAAAGAAACAATTATTCTACTATTTTGATCCCGTTCAATATACACAAAGTATATAAGTATTATTCAATAGTCAAGATAAACTATTTCCAAATAATACTTCAGCCGTTCCAGTGGTTTGTCTAACACCACCTCGACTGTGAACCTTTATTATATTATATAAGGAGTCTGACAATCTAATCTTCTGCTATCCCATTTGATACTAGATTGTCTACAATATATAATATATAGACAATGTGAAAACATGCATTGAAGATTCTCAAATAATTGTTATATACTTCAAACGAATATTTCAGTATAACCCTAACAATCTCCCACTTATACTCAAGATATTCTTTAAGTATATCAGTGTCTATTACAAGCAATCCACTACCAACTATATATAACTATGTGGCAAAGTATCTGACTCCTATCGCTTCCACGTGCTCCTCAAAAGCCTTAGCTGGTAAGCTCTTCGTGAAAGGATCTGCCCGGTTATCCTTCGATGCTATGTCAGCCACAATGATATCTCCTCGCTTAACGAACTGTCGTATGAGGTGATACTTACGCTCTATGTGTTTCGCTGCCTTATGGGCCCGCGGTTCCTTGGTATTCGCCACAGCACCAGTGTTATCACAATAAATCGTGATCTGCTGTGGCAGATTAGGAACCACATCCAAATCCAGCAGGAAGTTTCGGAACCATATAGCCTCTTTGGCTGCCTCCGAGGCTGCCACATATTCGGCTTCCATGGTTGAGTCCGCGATGCATTTCTGCTTCACACTCCTCCATATTACGGCTCCACCTCCCAAAGTAAAAACACATCCCGAGGTGGACTTTCTCTTATCCTTATCTGTCTGGAAATCCGAATCAGTATATCCCAGAGGCACTAAATCAGAGGACTTGTAAACCAGCATATACTCCTTAGTCCTTCGAAGGTACTTGAGTATTGCTTTTACAGCACTCCAATGTTCTTGTCCTGGGTTCGACTGGTATCTGCTAACCATGCCCACGGCAAAACAGATATCAGGCCTCGTACATAACATTGCATACATTAGGCTCCCACATGCCGAAGCATAAGGAACTGCCTTCATGTTCTCTATCTCCTTAGGTGTCGAAGGACACTGCCTCTTTGATAGAGTAACTCCATGTCTGAAGGGTAAATTACCCTTCTTGGAGTCCTGCATGTTAAAACGAGCTAATACGTCATCTATGTAGGGCTCCTGAGATAAAGCCAACATCCTTTTCTTGCGATCCCTTATAAGTTTGATCCCAAGGATGTATGCTGCTTCACCTAAGTCCTTCATTTCAAATTGTTTGAACAACCATGCCTTTATTGAAGACAACATCTTAACATTGTTTCCAATGAGTAAAATGTCATCAACATAAAGCACTAGAAAAACCACTGCATTTCCCTCACATCTCTTATACACGCATGCTTCGCTTGGACATTGATCAAATCCATATGACTGGACTGCCTGATCAAAGCGAATGTTCCAATACCTAGAAGCTTGTTTAAGTCCATAAATAGACCTCTTCAGCTTACAAACAAGATGCTCTTGGCCTTCTTTAATGAATCCCTCTGGTTGCTGCATATAGATGGTTTCCTCAAGATTTCCATTAAGGAAAGCTGTCTTGACATCCATTTGCCAAATCTCATAATCGAGATGAGCTGCTATAGATAAAAGAATACGGATTGACTTAAGCATGACTACTGGCGAAAAGGTTTCCTCATAATCGATACCTACTTTCTGAGTATACCCTTTCGCAACAAGTCTTGCTTTCCAGGCTTTCACCTTTTTGTCTGATCCCCTCTTTTTCTTGTAGACCCACTTACATCCAATAGGTTTTACACCTTTGGGTGGTTCCACGAGCTCCCAGACCTGATTAGAATACATTGATTCCATCTCAGAATCCATTGCCTTTTGCCAAAGACTTGCATCTTTGTCCTGTATTGCCTCTTCGTATGTCCGGGGATCATCATCATGTTCACCAGAGACCAAGTCCGAAGACTCTCCCAAAAACATGAATCTGTCGGGCTGTCGAACAACCCTCCCACTACGACGAGGAACTGGTGCGGTATTAGTGACCGGTTGCACAGTCTGCTGTGGTTGTTCTACTTGTACTACAGGTTCATTATTCGTCTCTCCCACTAATTCCTCTAAAATGATACTACTCATGGGTTTGTGATTCATTATATAGTCTTCCTCTAAGAATCTTGCATTGGTGCTAACAGTGACATCCCGATCCTTAGGACTATAAAATAAATAACCTTTTGTTCCCATGGGGTAGCCTACAAACAGCTTTACTTCTGTACGAGATTCTAGCTTAGTCGCGTTCTTGTTCAGCACATGTGCTGGACAACCCCATATCCGAATGTGTCTCAGACTCGGTTTGTCCCCGGTCCACAATTCTAAAGGGGTTTTAGGAACCGACTTAGAAGGTACTAAGTTCAAAAGATAAGCTGCTGTCTCTAAGGCATGTCCCCAAAAGGACTTGGGTAAATCCGAATAACTCATCATCGATCTAACACTCTCTAAAAGAGTCCGGTTCCTTCTCTCTGCTACACCGTTCTGCTGGGGTGTGCCTGGTGCAGTCAACTGGGATTCTATCCCATTCTCTGATAAATATTCCCTGAATTCCCCAAGCAAGTATTCGCCACCACGATCAGATCGTAGTGACTTGATACTTTTATTATGTCGCTTCTCCGTTTTAGCTTTGTACTCTTTGAATTTCTCAAAGCACTCAGACTTACGGTGCAACAAATAAACGTATCCATATCTAGAATAATCGTCAATAAAAGTGACGAAATACTCATAACCACCTCTTGCTTGGATATTCATAGGTCCACATAAATCAGAGTGAACCAATCCTAACACTTCTTTGGCTCTATTCCCCTTTGCCTTAAAAGGCCTTTTGGTCATTTTACCTTCCAAGCAGGATTCACAAACTGGAAATGGCTCCACTGCCAATGAGCCTAAAGGCCCGTCTACTACCAGTCTTTGAATCCTCCTCAAGTTAATATGACCTAATCTCAAGTGCCAAAGATATGTTTGGTTCAAACTAGAAGGTTCCTTTCTTTTATTAGAGGTAGAAGATGTGTTGTTCAATACCCTATGTTGTAGTTGCAGTGCGGGTTGACTAGGATTAATTATATACAAATTGTCTTGCAATGTACCAGAACATATAATCCGTTTATTCATCATAATAGAAACATTACGATCCAAACAAACATTATAACCATCCATAGCAAGTTTAGAAACCGAAATCAAATTCCTTCTAAAAGAAGGTACATAAAGACAATTGTTCAAAACCAAAATCCTATCAGAACCAAAAGATAAATGAATAACTCCTACTGCAACTACTGCTACTTTCGTAGCATCTCCCATGAACACGTATATCTCGCCATCTCTAAGCATTCTGGATTGCTGGAACCCCTGCATAGAGTTACAAACATGATCAGTGGCTCCAGTATCTACACACCAAGTGCTCGTAGATATAGCCGCTATAAATGTTTCTGTAACTAGAGAAAGAGACATACCAGTATTGTTTGTCTTCTTAGGAAGAGGACAATCCTTTTTCCAGTGACCCGACTGCTTGCACCGGTAGCACTTCCCCTTAGGCTTTTTCACACCACCTTGAACCCCCACTGCCTTCACAGCTTGCTGTGTCTGAGCCTTTTTCTTCTTCTTATTGCCTTTCGGCTTAGAGGAAGAACCTTTCTCAGCCACATTCACTTGAACACTCTGGCGAAATAATCCTTCAGCTGCCTGAAGTTCTGTCAGCAGTTCCGCAAGACTATACTGCCTCTTGTTCATGTTGTAATTCAAGCGGAACTGCTCAAAACTCTTGGGCAAGCTCATAAGGACAATGTCAATCTGGGTTTCCCCGTCAAGCTCAGCACCAAGGATCTCTATCTCATTCAGATGTGACATCATCTTGAGAACATGATCCCTTACAGGTGTACCTTCAGCCATCTGAGTGTTCATTAAAGCCTTCATGGCTACTTGCCTAGCAGCCCTATTCTGATCTCCAAAAAGTTCCTTGAGATTAAAGAGCATATCCGAAGCAGTGGCCATAGCCTGATGCTGATGCTGCAAAACACCCGACATTGCTGCCAGAATGTAACATCGCGACATCTCATCAGCCTTTGTCCACCGCTTATAATACTCTTTCTCCTCATCAGGAGCATCAGCAGCGGGCTGCTCAGGCTTGGGTTCATAAGTGCAAAACTTGTACTCCTCAGCAGTCAACACAATGTCCAAATTACGTTTCCATTCAATATAGTTAGGTCCGGTAAGTTTGTTATCCTTAAGTATGGTGAACAGTGGATTAAACCCCATTATATCCTGAGAATCATGCATGAAAAAAATCACATTACACATAAAGAAGGGTGCATAAAAAATTAAGTCCTATTGGTTCCTCTAACAATTATTAAAATTAAATGCACTAACGTTTAAACACCATAAGTTTCTGGTACGTCACGATGGGTGGCATGTATACCACCTAAATTTGTTTAAACGTTACTTCGGTCCTATTACTAAACAATAAGCCACGTTGGGGTGGTCTATATTATTTTTCATAGCTAAGTGTATACCTTCATCAAATCTTAAATTACCCGAAACCTATGGAACTTGGTACGCCACGATGGGCGGCATGTATACCTTCCAATATTTCTCGAATAGAATACTTCAATTCAATATTCGTGTCTGGTTTGACTTCTAGGCAGTGGAGGAGTCACATCGGTCTCACTTAATACCCATAAGCCTTAGAAATCGCCCCAAATCAGAGATAAAGAAAATTCGTATCTATTCGTATTAATTCAAGAAGTTTGTTCCAGTAATATCTATAACATTCTAGGCACCATAAATTACATGCCACGATGGGTGACGTATACATAATTTATATTCGCCTTATATGTTAAATTACATACAAACAATGATGGAGACCATGGGATTTAATACCATATTAACTCCCTCTCCCACTTAGAATTTACTTTGAGGATTTTAATCTAGATGCATCGCCCTATGTTATTTCTTCGAAGTCCACATGCATACTATCATGGTTATAGCAACATAAAGAACACATAACATGGCAGCATACTAGCATGATTAAAGCATTAATTAAAAACATCCCTATATCCATGTCATTCTAGCATGCGAAGGGTTAGTATCACATGGCATAACAACATAAACAAGAAACGCATAATAACAATAATCAATAATCATAATAAAGCACATCCACTATTATGGCCCCGGAAAAATCAGCTTCGAATTCATCCTTCGTCAGAATCCAGATCTGTCCAGAAAACTTTGAGAGCCCGTTTGGAGGCCTAAACGGCCTCAGAATGCCTCAGACTACGTCCATTTGGAGCCTGTCCGTCTAGTTCTGCCGTCCCCGAAAAGGTATTATGCGCCCAAATCGGACATCGTATGCAAAAGTTACCCTAAATAGCAGCGGCAACAGATCGCAGCAGCGGAAGATCTCTGTTTCTTGCAGCCCCGTTGATCAAACAATTACATACAAATTGTACAGGCGAACCAGCCTATTCTATTACATCAGATCATAATCTAAAACAATTACAAATTGAATTACAAGATTAAACTATCACGATCAACCCTCGTGATTTACAACAGCCACGATAAACCACGTGGAATCCAAACATAACAGAATAATTAAAACACGGCCATAATAGTGGACAACGACCTGCATCACAGAATCACTATATACATGCATATATAATCATGACATGGACTACATATCATAAATCGCAGAACCGCAACCTGGCTCTGATGCCATTGTAGGAACAATCGGACCTTGGTCCTGCGTTTTATGATATTAATTAAAAGTTCGAACAGAATATTAACCTTAATCGCTACGGCGCAAGCGATTCAAATCCACGTCTTCTACTGTATTCCTTGATTCTCCTTGGACGAAGTGTGGCCTTCGATCTCCCAAGGTGTGCCTCTCCTTAAAGCTCCGAAAACCCAAAACCCTAGCTGTCTCCTTGAGAAAAACGACTGCCTCTCTCTGACTCTAGGATTAATTCGTTTTGGTGTGTCTTTCAGCTTTAGGAGAACGAGAATATATATAGGCTACAGCAGGGATCATGGATCATTAGGTCAGGCCTTCCAATGACATTCCGGGCCAGGCCCAATGTCATTAAATATTAATTCTATCCACTAAAGAACTAATATTTGCACTACCTTTCCTAATTCCGTAAATTAATTATTTAATTCGGCTCCCATATTAATTGCTTATAAATTCCCCATGTTTAAGATATCGCATGTCCATTAATTAAATTAATTTCTGACAATTAATTTAATCAATATCTTTTATCCTTGATCATCCACTCAACCTTATAATTATGCAAGAACAAATCTGCCTGCAGGACTAAAGCATAATTATCTTTATGAGCTTTCAAGAGGACATCATCACCCGAATATATTTTTCGGACACGGTTTCCTTTTATAGTCAATATCCCACTCTGTATATAATGTCATTGCCCAATACATAAATTCGTAATTTAAAATAAATTACTTAATTTATGAGTCAAGGCATGTGCATTAAATACAAGTGTCAATCACTATATCCGGATTAAGAACTTAAGCATTAATAACATCATAGAATCTTAGTTCTTTATTGTCAGAATTAAAGAAACAATTATTCTACTATTTTGATCCCGTTCAATATACACAAAGTATATAAGTATTATTCAATAGTCAAGATAAACTATTTCCAAATAATACTTCAGCCGTTCCAGTGGTTTGTCTAACACCACCTCGACTGTGAACCTTTATTATATTATATAAGGAGTCTGACAATCTAATCTTCTGCTATCCCATTTGATACTAGATTGTCTACAATATATAATATATAGACAATGTGAAAACATGCATTGAAGATTCTCAAATAATTGTTATATACTTCAAACGAATATTTCAGTATAACCCTAACACCACCCGTGAGATTTTATATAGAAGAATCTGTGGATTGATTACAATTCGCACAGCTGCTGGTTCATCACTCAAACAAGTTCTAACTCTCAGATTTTTCTCTCAAGTAATTTGAACAAGTTCAACTGATGCTTCTAACTTGGTTCTATACTCCAAGTTTTACAAAGCTTTTAGCTAGATTACAAAATGCACTCTAATCTAAAAACAATGCTGCACAACTTTGTCTTATGCATGCTTTTTGAGATGTCTTCATCTTTGACCATCATCTTGATTTGATCCAGATTGCACTGCATGAGATAAGTATGTTTCTGCTTCTTCTTTATTTTCCTAATTAGGCTTCCATGTAATTTTAGTGTAATTCGATCCATGTGATTTGTCAGACTTAAGCTCTAGTCACTTTCAACTGCTCTTTGCTTCATCAGTTGAAAGTTTTGGTTACTTTCAACTGCTCTTGACTTTATCAGTTGAATGCTGGGTTCATCAGTTGAATGAATTACAAACTTCATCAGTTGAATGTTGTTCCAGTCTTATCAGTTGAATTCCTCAGCATCATCAGTTGAATACTTTGTCTTCAGTTGAATGCTTGATTTTCATCAGTTGAAACATCATCCAGTCTTCATCAGTTGAATAGTTACATCTCATCAGTTGAATATCCTTCACTTAGATAAAATTACATGGCATTGGATATTTATAATTAGCCATCCTGTTCTACCCATCCGTTGATAATTCCCAAAGACAAGAAATATAACAATTACAACTGAAATTTGATAAAGATTCTAAGTAAGACATGTTACAAAATGTTATTGTTATCATAAAAAATTATTGATTCCTAACACTTTTGCACTTGAGAATCAATGTAACTAATTACCTAGCTCTTCCCGTTCTAATCCACTAAGAACCCTTGCTAGTTTCAGTGACTAATCACAATAATCAATTACAAGAAGAATGATTACAACTCAAAAGTATTCTCTAAATAATATATAATAGCAGTGAGCAATTCAAGCTCGAAGTTTAGAGAAAGATTGAGGTTTTTCAAAGTGAGTTAATTGCTTTTCTGAAAAACACAAGAGCCATATATATATTGAAATAATATAACGGCTAGAGATCTGAATATCTCCACCAACGATCTTGTGAACGTTGTTCTGAACGTTGGAGAGAAATCAGATGCAAAACTATAGGAGTTTAAAGTTTGAAAATCGATTACAAATCAACTCCTATAATTTAGGGATAAGATCGAAGTTGTTAAGAGAAAAGATTTTGAATTCTTCTCAACTTCTTCCCATATTTAGAAAACGTTTTATTGATTTTAAATGAGCTTAAAACGTTCACTAAAACTATATACTGGACAGAGAATTTACAATATATAAGTCCTAACCCTTGTAGATCGAGTAGGAAATCTGGGTAGAACACAGCTTCTGTCCAGACTCTGTTCAGCTTGCTGTTATCACATAACAGCTCGCTATTTTCAACTCCTGCAAAACTGAATTAGCAGATACAAAACGGCAGGCTAAAGCAAGCAATATCAAAAGAGTAGGCTATTATAATAAAGCAGCTTGCTGAAGTGTTATCATCAAAACTTGTGATAAACAATCTCCCCCTTTTTGATGATTACACTTATTTCAGGAGATTCTCCCCCTGAATTTTATAATACCTGAACTCCCCCTGAATTTTATAAATCCTTCAATCTTGTTAGTCCAACAACAAAAATACATTCCACTAAATAACATTTACTTACTCCTGAAATATTCTCCCCCTTAATCAGCATAAAGGGTAAGCTACATACCGGTAGCAGCTTGCTGTTTTAAACAGTGCACATGCCCAATTCTCTTCGAATGATTAGAAATCTTTCTTCGGGCAGAGGCTTGGTGAATATATCAGCAACTTGAAATTCTGTTGGGACATAAACCAGGTTAATTTTTCCTTTAGCCACATTGTCTCGCAAGAAATGATGTCGAACGTCGATATGCTTTGTGCGAGAGTGAAGAACCGGATTTTCTGAGATATTTATTGTGCTAGTGTTGTCACAATAAATTGGGACTTTTTCACATTTGATTCCAAAATCCTTGAGAGTTTGCATCATCCATAGAACTTGAGAACAAAAGCTCCCTGCAGCTAGATATTCACCTTCGGTTGTAGAGAGAGCCACAGATGTTTGCTTCTTGCTTTGCCAACATACCAAGCTAGAACCAAGAAAATTGCAAACACCACTTGTGCTTTTTCTATCCGTTTGTGATCCTGCATAGTCTGCATCACTATACCCCACAAGATCAAATGTATTCGAAATAGGATAGAATAAGCCAAGAGTAATAGTACCACTTAGGTAACGAAAAATCCTTTTAATAGCATTTAAGTGGGACTCCTTAGGATTAGCTTGAAAACATGCACAAACACAAACACTATACATGATATCAGGTCTAGAGGCTGTTAGATATAATAGAGATCCAATCATACCTCGATATCATGTTATATCAACACTTTTACCTGATTCATCTGAAAACAGCTTGCTGTTTTGAGGCATTGGAGTTGATTTTGGCTTGACACTTTCAAATCCAAATCTCTTCAGCAACTCTTTCACATATTTTGTTTGGTGCACATAGATACCATCAGGAGTCTGCTTGATTTGAAGACCCAAGAAATAGTTGAGCTCACCCATCATGCTCATATCAAATTCACTATGCATGCACTTAGAAAACCACTCACAAAGTTCATCATTAGTAGATCCAAAGATAATATCATCAACATAAATTTGAACTACTAAGATTTCACCATTAAGAGATTTTGTAAAGAGAATAGGATCAATTTTACCTCGTACAAAACCATTCTTAATCAAGAACTTACTGAGTCTTTTATACCATGATCTAGGAGCTTGTTTCAATCCATAAAGCGCTTTCTTCAACTTGTACACGTAGTCTGGATATTGTTCATGTTCAAACCCAGGAGGCTGTTTTACATAAACTTCCTCTTCCAGCAGGCCGTTTAGGAAAGCGCTTTTGACATCCATTTGAAACAGCTTGATCTTTTTGTAGCATGCATAAGCTAAGAGCATTCTGATTGATTCCAAGCGAGCAACCGGAGCATATGTTTGATCATAGTCGATGCCTTCTTGCTGGTTATATCCTCGAGCCACAAGCCTTGCCTTGTTGCGAGTAATAGTTGATACATGCAAAATATATATAAAAGAGCCCGTTCATATAGATAGACTATTATTATTAGGGTTTTGTATTATTACAGATATATCGAATATTGTGTGTATTGAGGGAGAGAGGTAGAGAAATCTTCGGGAGATAACTTGAGCAAAGATTGAAGGGATTCAGTCCAAGTTCGAGAGATTTCGTCAAGTTGTATTTTCTTCACTCTTGTACTCTTTTGACATGATTTCAATAATATATATATTCGTGTTTTCTTTAATTGTTATGAGTAACTAATTCTCTAGTCCGAGGATTGGGGAGTATTTGATGGCTTAATATGTTTGTTTGATCTCATTTTGTGATTTCTCTATGTATGCTAATCTGTCATTGAGCGCGTAACACAGTTATAGGAGTCGCGAACCTGTAATTGTATCTGTAGGACTTGTATATCACGATTGATTTACATTCATTGTAGCCAGCAAAGAAACCTAATTCTTGGATTGCTTTTTATCATCGTTAATTCACACTTTTAATTGCTTTATTAGTTTAATTTAGTTGATGGTAAAAACCACAATTTATTCTCTAAACTTCTAAATAGAAAGGAGTAATATACTTGATTTAATATTGTATTCAGTCCTTTCCTGAGAACGAACTTAATATAAATTCACTGCAACAAATTGGCGCCGCTGCCGGGGAAGGCAACAATATTAAGTTTAGGTTAATTATTTCTTATTGTTTAGATTTTATAATATTTGTTTCCAAGATCTATCTCATTGGTGTTTCGTTTCAGGTACACCTGATATATGCGTAGATCGAAAAGTGCTGGAAATTTCGAACCAGATCCAGAAATCGAGCGCACTTTTCGAGTTAGAAGGCAAGAAGCAAGGAAAAAGAAAAAAGAGGCCAAGATGACTGATAACAATAATGCAAACGCAAATCTCCATGTTATTGTTCCTGATGAGTCATCCATTCAGGATCATGAGACTCCTAATCCTGCTAATTGCATGTACAAGACTCCTGCGATTGGTGCAACTCAATATAACATCAATCCCGGTCTTATTCAGATGGTGAGCAATTCAGCTTTTGAAGGAGACATTGAGAGAGAGAGGATCCACAGCGACATCTCGAGCGCTTCGTGCAAATGTGTGGTTCTTTCAGAATAAATGCGGTTACTGCTGATCAAATTCGTCTTCATATGTTCCCTTATTCTATAAAGGGAAAAGCTTTGGAATGGTTTCAACAGCTTTCAGATGCTACTCTAGCTACTTGGGAAAATCTTTCTACTGAGTTCTTATCCAAATATTATCCTTCTCACAAGGCTCAGCAAATGAGAGCAATTATTCATACTTTCAAAGCACAACCAGCTGAAGGCTTGTATCAGGCATGGGAGAGATATAAGACATTATTGAGAAAGTGTCCACATCATGGTTACGAGGAGTGGATGGTTCTGAGCACCTTTTATGGAGCTCTAAATTCTGATATTCGGCTGAGTTTGGATGTTGCAGCTGGAGGAAATTTTAAGGAAGCACCTGTTACTCAAGCTAAGGCACTTCTCGAGGAATTGGCCTCAAATAACTATGCTTGGGCACCTAGTGGTACAAGCTCAGTGAAATCAGCACAAGACACTGAGATGATGAACTTGCTCACTCTGAAATTGGATGGTCTTACTCAAGAAGTTCATGGACAAAGAGCAAATGTCAATGCTATTTCTTCTCCAACGGAAGGGTATATTGATCTTGGTACTGATCAGTACTCACATGCACAACAATTTCCAGAGGAAGCAGCTTTCATCCAAGGAAGACAATCATGGCCTGTTCAAAATAATTCTTATTACAATCCAAATCAGAGGCCCAACTGTTAGGGTTATACTAAAATATTCGTTTGAAGTATATAACAATTATTTGAGAATCTTGGATGCATGTTTTCACATTGTCTATATATTATATATTGTAGACAATCTAGTATCAAATGGGATAGCAGAAGATTAGATTGTCAGACTCCTTATATAATATAATAAAGGTTCATAGTCGAGGTGGTGTTAGACAAACCACTGGAACGGCTGAAGTATTATTTGGAAATAGTTTATCTTGACTATTGAATAATACTTATATACTTTGTGTATATTGAACGGGATCAAAATAGTAGAATAATTGTTTCTTTAATTCTGACAATAAAGAACTAAGATTCTATGATGTTATTAATGCTTAAGTTCTTAATCCGAATATAGTGATTGACACTTGTATTTAATGCACATGCCTTGACTCATAAATTAAGTAATTTATTTTAAATTACGAATTTATGTATTGGGCAATGACATTATATACAGAGTGGGATATTGACTATAAAAGGAAACTGTGTCCGAAAAATATATTCGGGTGATGATGTCCTCTTGAAAGCTCATAAAGATAATTATGATTTAGTCCTGCAGGCAGATTTGTTCTTGCATAATTATAAGGTTGAGTGGATGATGAAGGATAAAAGATATTGATTAAATTAATTGTCAAAAATTAATTTAATTAATGGACATGCGATATCTTAAACATGGGGAATTTATAAGCAGTTAATATGGGAGCCGAATTAAATAATTAATTTACGGAATTAGGAAAGGTAGTGCAAATATTAGTTCTTTACTGGATAGAATTAATATTTAATGACATTGGGCCTGGCCCGGAATGTCATTGGAAGGCCTGACCTAATGATCCATGATCCCTGCTGTAGCCTATATATATTCTCGTTCTCCTAAAGCTGAAAGACACACCAAAACGAATTAATCCTAGAGTCAGAGAGAGGCAGACGTTTTTCTCAAGGAGACAGCTAGGGTTTTGGGTTTTCGGAGCTTTAAGGAGAGGCACACCTTGGGAGATCGAAGGCCACACTTCGTCCAAGGAGAATCAAGGAATACAGTAGAAGACGTGGATTTGAATCGCTTGCGCCGTAGCGATTAAGGTTAATATTCTGTTCGAACTTTTAAATAGTATCATAAAACGCAGGACCAAGGTCCGATTGATCCTACAATGGCATCAGAGCCAGGTTGCGGTTCTGCGATTTATGATATGCAGTCCATGTCATGATTATATATGCATGTATATAGTGATTCTGTGATGCAGGTCGTTGTCCACTATTATGGCCGTGTTTTAATTATTCTGTTATGTTTGGATTCCACGTGGTTTATCGTGGCTGTTGTAAATCACGAGGGTTGATCGTGATAGTTTAATCTTGTAATTCAATTTGTAATTGTTTTAGATTATGATCTGATGTAATAGAATAGGCTGGTTCGCCTGTACAATTTGTATGTAATTGTTTGATCAACGGGGCTGCAAGAAACAGAGATCTTCCGCTGCTGCGATCTGTTGCCGCTGCTATTTAGGGTAACTTTTGCATACGATGTCCGATTTGGGCGCATAATACCTTTTCGGGGACGGCAGAACTAGACGGACAGGCTCCAAATGGACGTAGTCTGAGGCATTCTGAGGCCGTTTAGGCCTCCAAACGGGCTCT
This sequence comes from Daucus carota subsp. sativus, assembly GCF_001625215.2. Lineage (NCBI taxonomy): Eukaryota > Viridiplantae > Streptophyta > Magnoliopsida > Apiales > Apiaceae > Daucus > Daucus carota. Next base: position 3,187,996 of record NC_030384.2, on the reverse strand, counting down.
CGAAGTTTTCTGGACAGATCTGGATTCTGACGAAGGATGAATTCGAAGTTGATTTTTCCGGGGCCATAATAGTGGATGTGCTTTATTATGATTATTGATTATTGTTATTATGCGTTTCTTGTTTGTGTTGTTATGCCATGTGATACTAACCCTTCGCATGCTAGAATGACATGGACATAGGGATGTTTTTAATTAATGCTTTAATCATGCTAGTATGCTGCCATGTTATGTGTTCTTTATGTGTTCTTTATGTTGCTATAACCATGATAGTATGCATGTGGACTTCGAAGAAATAACATAGGGCGATGCATCTAGATTAAAATCCTCAAAGCAAATTCTAAGTGGGAGAGGGAGTTAATATGGTATTAAATCCCATGGTCTCCATCATTGTTTGTATGTAATTTAACATAAAGACGAATATAAATTATGTATACGTCACCCATCGTGGCATGTAATTTATGGTGCCTAGAATGTTATAGATATTACTGGAACAAACTTCTTAAATTAATACGAATAGATACGGATTTCCTTTATCTCTGATTTGGGGCGATTTCGAAGGCTTATGGGTATTAAGTGAGACCGATGTGACTCCTCCACTGCCTAGAAATCAAACCAGACACGAATATTGAATTGAAGTATTCTATTCCAGAAATATTGGAAGGTATACATGCCGCCCATCGTGGCGTACCAAGTTCCATAGGTTTCGGGTAATTTAAGATTTGATGATGGTATACACTTAGCTATGAAAAATAATATAGACCACCCCAACGTGGCTTATTGTTTAGTAATAGGACCGAAGTAACGTTTAAACAAATTTAGGTGGTATACATGTCACCCATCGTGACGTACCAGAAATTTATGGTGTTTAAACGTTAGTGCATTTAATTTTAATAATTGTTAGAGGAACCAATAGGACTTAATTTTTTATGCACCCTTCTTTATGTGTAATGTGATTTTTTCATGCATGATTCTCAGGATATAATGGGGTTTAATCCACTGTTCACCATACTTAAGGATAACAAACTTACCGGACCTAACTATATTGAATGGAAACGTAATTTGGACATTGTGTTGACTGCTGAGGAGTACAAGTTTTGCACTTATGAACCCAAGCCTGAGCAGCCCGCTGCTGATGCTCCTGATGAGGAGAAAGAGTATTATAAGCGGTGGACAAAGGCTGATGAGATGTCGCGATGTTACATTCTGGCAGCAATGTCGGGTGTTTTGCAGCATCAGCATCAGGCTATGGCCACTGCTTCGGATATGCTTTTTAATCTCAAGGAACTTTTTGGAGATCAGAATAGGGCTGTTAGGCAAGTAGCCATGAAGGCTTTAATGAACACTCAGATGGCTGAAGGTACACCTGTAAGGGATCATGTTCTCAAGATGATGTCACATCTGAATGAGATAGAGATCCTTGGTGCAGAGCTTGACGGGGAAACCCAGATTGACATTATCCTTATGAGCTTGCCCAAGAGTTTTGAGCAGTTCCGCTTGAATTACAACATGAACAAGAGGCAGTATAGTCTTGCGGAACTGCTGACGGAACTTCAGGCAGCTGAAGGATTATTTCGCCAGAGTGTTCAAGTGAATGTGGCTGAGAAAGGTTCTTCCTCTAAGCCGAAAGGCAATAAGAAGAAGAAAAAGGCTCAGACACAGAAAGCTGTGAAGGCAGTGGGAGTTCAAGGTGGTGTGAAAAAGCCTAAAGGGAAGTGCTACCGGTGCAAGCAGTCGGGTCACTGGAAAAAGGATTGTCCTCTTCCTAAGAAGACAAACGATACTGGTATGTCTCTTTCTCTAGTTACAGAAACATTTGTAGCGGCTATATCTACGAGCACTTGGTGTGTAGATACTGGAGCCACTGATCATGTTTGTAACTCTATGCAGGGGTTCCAGCAATCCAGAATGCTTAGAGATGGTGAGATCTACGTGTTCATGGGAGATGCTACGAAAGTAGCAGTAGTTGCAGTAGGAGTTATTCATTTATCTTTTGGTTCTGATAGGATTTTGGTTTTGAACAATTGTCTTTATGTACCTTCTTTTAGAAGGAATTTGATTTCGGTTTCTAAACTTGCTATGGATGGTTATAATGTTTGTTTGGATCGTAATGTTTCAATTATGATGAATAAACGGATTATATGTTCTGGTACATTGCAAGACAATTTGTATATAATTAATCCTAGTCAACCCGCACTGCAACTACAACATAGGGTATTGAATAACACATCTTCCACCTCTAATAAAAGAAAGGAACCTTCTAGTATGAACCAAACATATCTTTGGCACGTGAGATTAGGTCATATTAACTTGAGGAGGATTCAAAGACTGGTAGTAGACGGGCCTTTAGGCTCATTGGCAGTGGAGCCATTTCCAGTTTGTGAATCCTGCTTGGAAGGTAAAATGACCAATAGGCCTTTTAAGGCAAAGGGGAATAGAGCCAAAGAAGTGTTAGGATTGGTTCACTCTGATTTATGTGGACCTATGAATATCCAAGCAAGAGGTGGTTATGAGTATTTCGTCACTTTTATTGACGATTATTCTAGATATGGATACATTTATTTGTTGCGCCGTAAGTCTGAGTGCTTTGAGAAATTCAAAGAGTACAAAGCTAAAACGGAGAAGCGACATAATAAAAGTATCAAGTCACTACGATCTGATCGTGGTGGCGAATACTTACTTGGGGAATTCAGGGAATATTTATCAGAGAATGGGATAAAATCCCAGTTGACTGCACCAGGCACACCCCAGCAGAACGGTGTAGCAGAGAGAAGGAACCGGAGTCTTTTAGAGAGTGTTAGATCGATGATGAGTTATTCGGATTTACCCAAGTCATTTTGGGGACATGCCTTAGAGACAGCAGCTTATCTTCTGAACTTAGTACCTTCTAAGTCGGTTCCTAAAACCCCTTTAGAATTGTGGACCGGGGACAAACCGAGTCTGAGACACATTCGGATATGGGGTTGTCCAGCACATGTGCTGAACAAGAACGCGACTAAGCTAGAATCTCGTACAGAAGTAAAGCTGTTTGTAGGCTACCCCATTGGAACAAAAGGTTATTTATTTTATAGTCCTAAGGATCGGGATGTCACTGTTAGCACAAATGCAAGATTCTTAGAGGAAGACTATATAATGAATCACAAACCCAAGAGTAGTATCGTTTTAGAGGAACTAGTGGGAGGGACGAATAATGAACCTGTAGTACAAGTAGAACAACCACAGCAGACTATGCAACCGGTCACTAATACCGCACCAGTTCCTCGTCGTAGTGGGAGGGTTGTTCTACAGCCCGACAGATTCATGTTTTTGGGAGAGTCTTCGGACTTGGTCTCTGGTGAACATGATGATGATCCCCGGACATACAAAGAGGCAATACAGGACAAAGATGCAAGTCTTTGGCAAAAGGCAATGGATTCTGAGATGGAATCAATGTATTCTAATCAGGTCTGGGAGCTCGTGGAACCACCCAAAGGTGTAAAACCTATTGGATGTAAGTGGGTCTACAAGAAAAAGAGGGGATTAGACAAAAAGGTGAAAGCCTGGAAAGCAAGACTTTTTGCGAAAGGGTATACTCAGAAAGTAGGTATCGATTATGAGGAAACCTTTTCGCCAGTAGTCATGCTTAAGTCAATCCGTATTCTTTTATCTATAGCAGCTCATCTCGATTATCAGATTTGGCAAATGGATGTCAAGACAGCTTTCCTTAATGGAAATCTTGAGGAAACCATCTATATGCAGCAACCAGAGGGATTCATTAAAGAAGGCCAAGAGCATCTTGTTTGTAAGCTGAAGAGGTCTATTTATGGACTTAAACAAGCTTCTAGGTATTGGAACATTCGCTTTGATCAGGCAGTCCAGTCTTATGGATTTGATCAATGTCCAAGCGAAGCATGCGTGTATAAGAGATGTGAGGGAAATGCAGTGGTTTTTCTGGTGCTTTATGTTGATGACATTTTACTCATTGGAAACAATGTTAAGATGTTGTCTTCAATAAAGGCATGGTTGTTCAAACAATTTGAAATGAAGGACTTAGGTGAAGCAGCATACATCCTTGGGATCAAACTTATAAGGGATCGCAAGAAAAGGATGTTGGCTTTATCTCAGGAGCCCTACATAGATGACGTATTAGCTCGTTTTAACATGCAGGACTCCAAGAAGGGTAATTTACCCTTCAGACATGGAGTTACTCTATCAAAGAGGCAGTGTCCTTCGACACCTAAGGAGATAGAGAACATGAAGGCAGTTCCTTATGCTTCGGCATGTGGGAGCTTAATGTATGCAATGTTATGTACGAGGCCTGATATCTGTTTTGCCGTGGGCATGGTTAGCAGATACCAGTCAAACCCAGGACAAGAACATTGGAGTGCTGTAAAAGCAATACTCAAGTACCTACGAAGGACTAAGGAGTATATGCTGGTTTACAAGTCCTCTGATTTAGTGCCTCTGGGATATACCGATTCGGATTTCCAGACAGACAAGGATAAGAGAAAGTCCACCTCGGGATGTGTTTTTACTTTGGGAGGTGGAGCCGTAATATGGAGGAGTGTGAAGCAGAAATGCATCGCGGACTCAACCATGGAAGCCGAATATGTGGCAGCCTCGGAGGCAGCCAAAGAGGCTATATGGTTCCGAAACTTCCTGCTGGATTTGGGTGTGGTTCCTAATCTGCCACAGCAAATCACGATTAATTGTGATAACACTGGTGCTGTGGCAAATACCAAGGAACCGCGGGCCCATAAGGCAGCGAAACACATAGAGCGTAAGTATCACCTCATACGACAGTTCGTTAAGCGAGGAGATATCATTGTGGCTGACATAGCATCGAAGGATAACCGGGCAGATCCTTTCACGAAGAGCTTACCAGCTAAGGCTTTTCAGGAGCACGTGGAAGCGATAGGAGTCAGATACTTGGTCACATAGTTATTATAGTTGGTAGTGGATTGCTTGTAATAAACACTGATATACTCAAAGAATATCTTGAGTATAAGTGGGAGATTGTTAGGGTTATACTAAAATATTCGTTTGAAGTATATAACAATTATTTGAGAATCTTGGATGCATGTTTTCACATTGTCTGTATATTATATATTGTAGACAATCTAGTATCAAATGGGATAGCAGAAGATTAGATTGTCAGACTCCTTATATAATATAATAAAGGTTCATAGTCGAGGTGGTGTTAGACAAACCACTAGAACGGCTGAAGTATTATTTGGAAATAGTTTATCTTGACTATTGAATAATACTTATATACTTTGTGTATATTGAACGGGATCAAAATAGTAGAATAATTGTTTCTTTAATTCTGACAATAAAGAACTAAGATTCTATGATGTTATTAATGCTTAAGTTCTTAATCCGGATATAGTGATTGACACTTGTATTTAATGCACATGCCTTGACTCATAAATTAAGTAATTTATTTTAAATTACGAATTTATGTATTGGGCAATGACATTATATACAGAGTGGGATATTGACTATAAAAGGAAACTGTGTCCGAAAAATATATTCGGGTGATGATGTCCTCTTGAAAGCTCATAAAGATAAGAGTTAATTGCAATTGGCACCCCTTTGGTTTCGGCTTATTGCACATTGCACCTAATAGTTTTGAAAAATACACTTTGCATCCCTAGACTTTTAACCCGTAGACACTTTGCACCCTTTCTGTTAAATTCTGCCGTTACCGTTAACTTTTGCAGGGGCATTTTGGGAAATTTAATTATATTTAATTAAAATCAGATCTTTATTTAAATTTTTTGACCATCTAAACGATATTTTTCGAAAAAACTTAAAGATTGAAAGTTTTAGAGAATAAAAAGATCTTCTTAGAACTATAAGGTTCAAAATTTTCGTAATTCTTTTTATAATTATTTTTAAAAAATTCAAAAATTAGCAATCTTGTAAAAATGAACAATCATTTTTAAATAATTATTTAAATTTTGAACCTTATTTTTCTAAAAAGATCTTTTTATCCTCTACAACTTTCGTTCTTTAAGTTTTTCCGAAAAATATCGTTTAGATGTTCAGAAAATTTAAATAAAGGTCTGATTTTAATTAAATATAATTAAATTTCCCAAAATGCCCCTGCAAAAATTAACGGTAACGGCAGAAATTAACGGAAAGGGTGCAAAGTGTCTACGGGTTAAAAGTCTGGGGATGCAAAGTGTATTTTCCAAAACTATTAGGTGCAATGTGCAATAAGCCGAAACCAAAGGGGTGCCAATTGTAATTAACTCTAAAGATAATTATGCTTTAGTCCTGCAGGCAGATTTGTTCTTGCATAATTATAAGGTTGAGTGGATGATCAAGGATAAAAGATATTGATTAAATTAATTGTCAGAAATTAATTTAATTAATGGACATGCGATATCTTAAACATGGGGAATTTATAAGCAATTAATATGGGAGCCGAATTAAATAATTAATTTACGGAATTAGGAAAGGTAGTGCAAATATTAGTTCTTTAGTGGATAGAATTAATATTTAATGACATTGGGCCTGGCCCGGAATGTCATTGGAAGGCCTGACCTAATGATCCATGATCCCTGCTGTAGCCTATATATATTCTCGTTCTCCTAAAGCTGAAAGACACACCAAAACGAATTAATCCTAGAGTCAGAGAGAGGCAGACGTTTTTCTCAAGGAGACAGCTAGGGTTTTGGGTTTTCGGAGCTTTAAGGAGAGGCACACCTTGGGAGATCGAAGGCCACACTTCGTCCAAGGAGAATCAAGGAATACAGTAGAAGACGTGGATTTGAATCGCTTGCGCCGTAGCGATTAAGGTTAATATTCTGTTCGAACTTTTAAATAGTATCATAAAACGCAGGACCAAGGTCCGATTGTTCCTACACCAACAACAATCTTTCTTACAACAACAATCATGCTGTTAATCCATCATATGCAGCTCAGAAGCAGCAACCTCCCGGTTTTCAACCACGTCAGTAGTATCCAAATCAACAACAGTTTCAACCTCCACCAAAGGAAAATAAAGAACCTGCTGACTGGGAAATTGCACTCAGTAAGATGATACAAGGGACGACTGGAGCTTTTGCCAATATGGAAACCAAATTTGAAAAAGTGGAGTCAAGGCTTGATCAGATGGCTTCATCACAAAAGATGTTGGAAGTTCAAATTGGGCAAATTGCTAATAAGGTTGGTGTTCGTGAGCAATGATCTCTACCTAGTCAACCAGATTTGAAGGGTAATGAGCAATGCAAGGCTATCACTTTTAGGAATGGAAGAGAATTGCCCGAAGTCGAGGTTGTCAAGCGTAATGAAAAGGCCCCTTCAAAGAAAGACGAGCTAGTTGAATCTGAGGCTGAAATTTCAAAAAAGGAAAATGATGAGCAGAAAGAAGATGAAATTGCACCAAAGGTACCAGTGAAACCATATATTCCTCCAATCCCTTTCCCACAAAGGCTGCATAACAAGAAGTTGGAGAAACAATATGAGAAATTCTTGCAAACCTTTCGGCAATTGCATATAAATATTGCTTTTGCTGATGCCTTGGCATAAATGCCATTATATGCCAAATTTTTGAAGGAGATGTTGTCTAGGAAGCGGAAACTTGAAGATGTGGAAACCATTATTCTCAATGCAGAGTGTAGTGCTGTTATTCAAAAATCAATTCCGCAAAAGTTAAAAGATCCCGGAAGTTTCTCTTTGCCATGCACTATTGGAAAGATGGAGAATATTAAAGCCTTATGTGATTTGAGGGCTAGTGTAAGTTTGATGCCATACTCCATTTGCAAGAGGCTTGGTCTTGGAGAGCTCAAGAAGACAAGAATCTCACTTCAGTTGGCAGATCGTACAATCAAGCATCCTTTGGGAGTCATAGAGGATGTACTTGTCAAGGTCGATAAATTCTTTATTCCTTATGATTTTGTGGTGTTGGATATGGATGAAGATGTGGAGATGCCCATAATCTTGGGAAGGCCATTTTTGGCTACTGCTGAAACCACGATCGATGTCAAAGCTGGGAAACTCACATTGAATGTTGGTGATGAAAAAGTTGAGTTCGATCTCAACAAAGCACTGAAGATGTCTTTAATTGACGCTACATGTTTCAATGTTGACATAGTTGATGAGATTGTGAAGAATGGTGATGTAGACTTGGAGGAAGAAGAACAAGCTCCAACTGACAAAGATGGTGAGGACAAACTTGTATTAGAGGTGCAAAAATCAGGTATGCCAATGATTGAGACGGCTTTTTCAATTTCAGAGGCACCTCAGGTAGAACTCAAACCTCTTCCTTCTAATCTAAAATATGCTTTTCTTGGTGATAATGAGACATATCCTGTAGTTGTATCTGCTTTACTTGATGATGATGAACTTGAAAAATTGTTAAATGTGCTTAAAAAATTTAAATCATGAATAGGTTGGACAATTCAGGATATCAAGGGAATTAGCCCAGCTCTTTGCATGCATAGGATTGACTTAGAAGATAATCATAAACCAGTGATTGAAGGACAAAGAAGATTAAATCCTAACTTGCAAGATGTGGTTAAAAAAGAGATAACTAAGTTGTTAGATGCGGGTATTATATATTATGTTCCACATAGTAAATGGGTTAGTCCTATTCATGTTGTGCCTAAGAAGGGTGGGATGACTGTTGTGAAAATTGAAAAGAATGAATTAATTCCCACGAGAACTGTAACAGGTTGGAGAGTCTGTATTGATTATAGGAAATTAAATAATGCTACTCGTAAGGATCACTTTCCTCTCCCATTTATTGATCAAATGTTAGAAAGACTTGCGGGTAATGAGTATTATAATTTTCTAGATGGTTTCTCAGGATATTTTCAGATTCCTATTGCTCCTGAGGATCAAGAAATGAAAGGCATATGTTAAGCCTATTTGTATTTAAGAGTATCAACTCAACTCTGATAAGAAAGAAAGTAAATTAGCAAGCACTATTGAAGGAATCCGTACGAAGAACGTCAAGTGATTTATTAAAATCATATGTCTGAAGAATTTCAGGATGCTGCTGCACACCACTGCAAGAAGTTCATTAATATGTTCAAGCCTCAGTGTACAAATAATATTTTGTAGCACGTCCAGAGGTCCAGAAGGTATAAAGTTTTAATATTTTATTTATTCAGAAGATTCCAAACTATTTCTACTTATGAAGAAGAACTACGAAGACAAAGACTCGACGAACAAGCCACTTCTCCAATGTTTAATTGTTAAAGAATATTTGATTCAGCTAGATACAGATGAACCAGACAGTACATTTGGGTGTCAGCTACTCAGATTAAATATTCTGCATCAACAATAGGTGGTCGTTCAATCAAGACAAAGAATCAGATCTGTTAAAGGAAGTCAGAAGACCTGCTGCTGAAGGATGTGCTCAATATAATTATTCTTTTAATTTATTCACATCTCAAATAATTATATAAGTTATGTAATTTATTTATTAAATTGATTCACACTTGAATTAATTTAATTTATGAATTTATATGATTAATATAATTAAGTGAATAATTATTGAATTAATTATATTAAAGAAAATCTATTTAAAACTGATTTTGGGCACGGTATGACAATCATATAGATTGTCATACCGCACCTGGTTTGTCATACCGAATTGTGTAGCATGACAAGCACATTGTCATACCGAATTGTGTAGCATGACAAGCAGTTTGTCGAGTCAACCCGCAGCTCTGTCTTCCATAAAGAAACCTCGGTTGGAAACCCTGAAGACAACTGTAGCCTCATCCTTGCCTTCCCAAAAAGGCTTGGACTTGGAACAGGCAATGAAACAGTCTCTGGACTCATTCTCTCAACAGAATGATGCCATTGAAGTTGACCGTCCTGCCACGGTACCCTGTACAGAGTCAAGCACTGCGCTAGCACTCACGCTAGTGCAAGACCAAACAGATACACAGGTTACTATGTTTACTGATTGCACAGATTTTCAAAATCCAATTAATATGTATGAAAACTTTACTGATCGCACTTTCTTTAATGATCAGGAGGAACTTGGCAGCGTGCAAGTAAATCTGCTCTCGCAGGCATTCGGAGGACAATTTGTTCCTCCACTACCTTTGAACCCATCTCAGGGGACATTGGTAGTTTACACAGGTACAGCTGGAAGAGTGAATACTATGAGTGAAGAAAGGCAAACACCGAGCGATACACATGCACGTAAGGCTAGTGAAACAGCTTTGAGTGTACGTGAGGTGAGTGCACACACTAACACAGCTCTGTTGGAGGAACAAATGGCTAAGCTGAAAGCTGAATTAGCCCGAATGATTGCAGAAAATGAGAAACTAAAGGGTGCACAGTTGGTGACCCTAGAAAAGAAAGCAGATGAAAGGCCATCCAGTTCTTCCAGGGATGCGCTTAAAGAAGAAATACATGAGTTGGCTGTCGAGAGGAGATCTAACCATGCTCTTTATATGTCAAGATTTGATGATATCGACAGTAAACTTGATCACCTCCTCAGGAACTCAAAGTCAGATGCTGATACCTCCAGAGAGGATCCCTCAACTAAGGGGGGGAATAGAAGAGATAGAGGAGATGGAGACAAAGGTGACAGGGGAAATAGTTCAAATCAAAGCAACAAAGGGAATACTTCTGAATCTGCTCCTGACAATTCTGGAAAGTCAAAAGGCAAGGAGCCGTTACATCAATCTGAGGATGTCTTCAATTCTGATAATTATGATGATTTTCCACAAGACATGGATGGTGATGACGTCTTCGATGCTACTTACCGTCAAGCAGAGGAAGAAGGTAAATTTGAGGAGAGCTATTTATTCCAGGATGAAGAACCTGTTGATCCTGAACACGAAGAAAATGTCCGGAAGTTCAAAGCTGAAAATGAAGCTAGGAAGCGTAAGCTTCGTGATTTCCAAAAACTTCTAGAGGACAAGTTGATCACAGAAGAACAAATCAAGATCGAGAAACAGAAAATCTATGATGCTGCACTCAAGCAGAAGAATCTTGATATAAGGAGGAAAGAAGGAAAAAGCTGGGACATTGCAAGAAGAATCTTTAATGGACCTCAAAGGGAGCCTTTCGACGACAACAAGTTCTTATCTCTGATCTATGATCTTAGAGAGGTAAACCCTGACGAGGATGTCTTTATGCATGCCTTTGCTTTGGAATTAAATTATGTGACTGTGGGGGTCAACAATTTGCTAGAGCAATGGGAGCTAATTGTCTATACACAGAGGAATGGTTCTTTCAGACTATCTGTCGAATCTCTGAAATCATTCTCTGTATCTGAGCTCTGGGTGCTTCGAAACAAGGTTAGGCGAAGCTCCAACCTGAATGAACTTCTTCGTGACAAACTGCTGGAACAAGCTGTATTCAACAGTCCTCAGGTTGTCAGGAATCCTTACTGTGTTAAGTTCGTTCACAAGGAGATCTTCAGCACTGTATATCTCAACGAAGAAGCCTTGCCAAAGTATCCAGCTAAACAACTTGCTCTTGCCTCCACTCTTTTAAGAACCAAGGGCTTTGCTTCTAAAGCTAAGTCTGATGCTGATGATGTGATTCTTGCTTACTGCACTCGAAAGAATGTTGCACAATACTTTCGAAGGATGAAAAATGTTACAAAATCTCAGCCATCAGACTTCCGCGAAGACCCTGTGGATTTGGAAGTACTTCATCAACTGGCTCTGGCAAAAGAACGAAAGAAGCGTGGTGAATCCACTACATCTGAAGTGCCAACCAGAGAAGAACCGTCAACTCCTGTCCTTCACAGTTCAGATATCGAAGAAGGAGAAGTTGATCTTTAGATTTGTTAAGGAAATTGTAATATATGTTCAGTAAGAACATCCTTATGTAATCTAATGTACTTGTTTGAATTCTGGTGAATGTCTAATGAAATACCAGAAACTTTTTGCTATTTACAATTCATGTTTAATCCTTTGTCTTATCAGTTAGTTGAGTTATCCTCTCGATAATTTGCATGTTATGTTAACAAACAAATAGGGGGAGATTGAAAGGCATATGTTAAGCCTATTTGTATTTAAGAGTATCAACTCAACTCTGATAAGAAAGAAAGTAAATTAGCAAGCACTATTGAAGGAATCCGTACGAAGAACGTCAAGTGATTTATTAAAATCATATGTCTGAAGAATTTCAGGATGCTGCTGCACAACACTGAAAGAAGTTCATTAATATGTTCAAGCCTCAGTGTACAAATAATATTTTGTAGCACGTCCAGAAGTCCAGAAGGTATAAAGTTTTAATACTTTATTTATTCAGAAGATTCCAAACTATTTCTACTTATGAAGAAGAACTACGAAGACAAAGACTCGACGAACAAGCCACTTCTCCAATGTTTAATTGTTAAAGAATATTTGATTCAGCTAGATACAGATGAACCAGACAGTACATTTGTGTGTCAGCTACTCAGATTAAATATTCTGCATCAACAATAGGTGGTCGTTCAATCAAGACAAAGAATCAGATCTGTTAAAGGAAGTCAGAAGACCTGCTGCTGAAGGATGTGCTCAATATAATTATTCTTTTAATTTATTCACATCTCAAATAATTATATAAGTTATGTAATTTATTTATTAAATTGATTCACACTTGAATTAATTTAATTTATGAATTTATATGATTAATATAATTAAGTGAATAATTATTGAATTAATTATATTAAAGAAAATCTATTTAAAACTGATTTTGGGCACGGTATGACAATCATATAGATTGTCATACCGCACCTGGTTTGTCATACCGAATTGTGTAGCATGACAAGCACATTGTCATACCGAATTGTGTAGCATGACAAGCATATTGTCATACCGAATTGTGTAGCATGACAATGTTACAATTTGTCATACCGATTTGGCTTAGCATGACAATGTTATGTATTGTCATACCGAAGTTAAGTAGTATGACATTACTTTGCATTGTCATACTGATCCAAACTTAACCTCCAAGTCATATGTCATACTATGGATTGTCATACCGAAAATTGTAGTATGACATTAGCTGACATTGTCATACCGAGTCCAATTGCAGCATGACATGAGCTCACATTGTCATACTGATTTCAATTGTAGCATGACATTAGCTCACATTGTCATACTGATCTTTGTAGCATGGTCATACCATGATTGTCATACAAGTTCAAGGTGTTGCCTATAAATATGGCTTCAACCTCTTCATTTGTTCTTGTTCAAAGCTTTGTAAACTTTCAAGTTGTTTGTAACTTGCTATTCGTTATATCCACAGTTTTCTGTGCTTTGATCACTCGGTTGTTTTAATCACTAAACTAGAATACATCCTGTCGAATTTATTCTACGAACTTTAGTGGACATTAAAACGAACCTTATTAATTATATAACGACTTAAAACATTGTTATATTAATTAATTAAAATCTGATTAACAAGTTAAACTCCGATCAGATTATTCCGCCGCGATTATTTTGTGACGATTGTATTCAACCCCCCCTTCTACAATCGTTTCTGGACCTAACAATTGGCATCAGAGCGGTTGATACCATTTTTCCGTATCAGATCCTATACACACTCTGTGACGTCCAAATATTTTTTATTCGAATTAATTTTATTCCAAAAATTAATTCTGATTTAAAATATTTTTCTTTCAAAAATCCAAATCTCATCCAAACACTATTCACTTCAAATCCTTAAATATGAGTACACAAAAGATCAGTAGCATTAAAATCCCACCATTCAGCAAAGAACACTTTGGCCTATGGAAGAGGCACATGTTCCTATTCCTCCGCACCGCGAACCGAAAATACATCGGGATTTTGGACAAAGGTGTTACTACTCCGATGAATGTCATATTAGCACACGAAGAGGATGGTGTGTTAATACCTCATCAGATCATTCCGAAAGAACTTTCTGAGTACACAGATGAAGAGAGTGAACAGATGAACTTAGATGATGCTCTTCAACTAATTCTGGTTGAATCTCTAGATCCAGTGATGTACAATGCTGTTGTAAATTGTACGAACGCCAAGCAAATCTGGGATACTTTAGAGATTATCAATGAAGGCTCAGAGGAAGTTAGGGAAAACAAGAAAGAGATACTGATGGCTCAGTATGAACAGTTTGGTTCCCATCCCGGTGAAGGGATTTCAGAAGTATTTATCAGACTTAATAATTTGATAAATAATTTAAATCTGAATGGGAAATTCTACGACAAGAAAGAGGTCAACATGAAGTTTCTCTTAACCCTTCCCGAACATCTGGAACACAGAATCACTGCCATCAGGGAAAGCAGAGATCTGAATGAGATTTCTCTGGAAAGACTCTACGGAGTTTTGAAAACTTATGAACTGGAGCAAGTTCAGAGTAAACAGAGATATGGCTGGGGTAAAACACAGAACCATTCGAGAGCTCTAGTTGTTGAGTCACCTGTACTGGAAGAAAAGAAGAAGGATGTTGTTATTCCTTCTAAGACTACTCAGGAATTTGTTGTACCTGAGATTGGTCAAACTGCTTCTTCCAGTGGTGACGAAGAGTTCTATACAATGGAAGAGCTTGAACAGTTAGAAGATCAATCTCTATCACTGTTTGCCAAGAAGTTTGGAAACATGAGATTCCGGAAGAACCCTTCCTATAAATACAAACCTACTGTTAGTAAGTTTCAGAAGGGAGGCTATTCAGCTTCTACAAGCAAAGGAGGATACAAGACTGGGATGGTGGACAGAAGCAAGTTCAAATGCTTCAATTGTGGTGAACCTGGACACTTTGCAACTGAATGCAAACAGCCCAAGGTTCAAGGAAAAAGAAAAGATTCGTATGATGAGCTGAAGCAGAAGTATGATGCACTGGTTAGAAAGCATCATGGTACTTCTGGAAGTCAAAGTTTCAAAAGCAAATCTTATCTGGCAGAAGGCAAAAGCTGGGATGATACAGATAGTGATGAAGAAGAGCAGATTGGGAATGTTGCTCTCATGGCTAATGCTGGATCATCTTCACCTCCTCCTGCTAGAAGCTTTCAGGGTGCCAGTGGAGTTGTTCGTGTTACCTGGGTGCTTGACAGTGGAGCGTCAATGCACATGACTGGCAATAAATCCCTGCTGGAGGACATAAGAGAAGGAGCTGGCCCTACAGTGAGTTTTGCTGATAATAGCAAAGGTCGTACTGTGGGATATGGCAAGTACAAAATTGGAAGGATCATCATAGAAGATATTGCTATAGTTGAAGGACTTCAACATAATCTCCTAAGTGTCAGTCAGTTTTGTGACAAAGGGTATTATGTTCATTTTGAAAAGGAGATATGTATCATTAAACATATCAAGGATAAGCGTCCTTCACTATGTGGCATAAGGAAGGGCAATATATTCGTAGCTGATTTATCTTCAGGACCAGGAAACGAAGTTCACTGTTTCTACGCCAAAGCATCTGCTGAAGATAGTTGGTCATGGCATAAGAAGCTCTCACACCTCAACTTCAAAACCATGAACTCTCTAGTCAAGAGAGATCTAGTGAGAGGGTTGCCTTCCCTGGAATTCTCAACTGATGATCTCTGTGAAGCTTGTCAGAAAGGAAAAGCGAAGAGAGCATCTCACAAAGGCAAAACCATCAATACCATTACAGATCCACTTCATTTGTTGCATATGGATCTGTTTGGCCCTGTGAATGTTGCATCCATTGATGGAGGAAGATATGCCTTGGTTATTGTGGATGACTTCTCAAAATTTACTTGGGTTTACTTCCTGGCTTCTAAGGATGAAACCCCGTTGACAGTGATTGATCATATAAAGTTAGTTGAATTGGATAAAGGTGTGCCAGTCAAAGCTGTAAGGTCAGACAATGGCACAGAATTCAAGAATCAAACTCTAATCAACTTTTACTCTGAAAAGGGAATTAGGAGGCAGTATTCAGCTCCAAGGACTCCTCAGCAGAATGGAGTCGTCGAAAGAAAGAATCGTACACTGATCGAAGCTGCAAGGACTATGATTGCTGAAGCAAAGCTTCCTCTGTACTTTTGGGCTGAAGCTGTGTCTACTGCCTGCTATACTCAGAATAGAACTTTGATCAACAAGGATCATATGAAAACTCCATTTCATCTGTATAACAACAAGAAGCCTTATGTCAAACATCTTCATGTATTTGGAGCCAAGTGTTATGTTCTCAAGGATGGTGAAGAGAACTTGAACAAGTTTGAGCCAAAGGCATCTGAAGCAATTTTTGTTGGTTATACAAACAATGCTTATAGAGTTTTTGTAATTGATATTCTGTCAGTGAAAGTTAGTGTCAATGTAACATTTGATGACACTAAACTACCAAGTTTACAATCTGCTGATCCATCTGAATCTCTGAGGTTTGACAACTATCCAGATTCTGATTCAGATGATGATGTGCCACCTGAGGTTGCAACAGGTGATGACAACAATGATGATGATCCAGGCAATGGTGGAGGAAATGGCAATAATGCTGGAGATTCCACTGATGCTAGTGGTGGATCATCAAGTCAACCTGGCAACAACTCAGGGGGAGCTGGTGGATCAACTAGTCATACACATCAGCCTAATGATAATACTGCTGAATCATCAAGGACACAACTTCCAAGGGAAAGGATTTGGAGCAGAGATCATCCCTTTGATCTGATTATTGGTGATCCTGATGTTGGTGTAAGAACTAGAAGTGCTACGACAAATGAATGTCTATTCTCTGGTTTTCTATCACAATTAGAACCAAAGAAAGTTGATGAAGCACTTGCTGATCCTGATTGGGTTCTTGCCATGCAAGAAGAACTCAATCAATTTGAGAGACAAGAAGTCTGGGCCCTGGTTCCAAGACCAAAAGGAAAGTCTACAATTGGATCTAGATGGGTCTTCCGTAACAAGTTAGATGGTGATGGCATTGTTGTAAGAAACAAAGCCAGACTGGTTGCAAAAGGTTATTCTCAGGAAGAAGGAATTGACTACGATGAAACCTATGCTCCAGTTGCACGTCTTGAAGCCATCAGAATATTTCTCGCATTTGCTGCACACTCCAACTTCAAAGTTTATCAGATGGATGTGAAAAGTGCATTTCTGAATGGAAAGCTAGAAGAAGAAGTATATCTGGAACAGCCCCCTGGCTTTGAAAATCCAGAGTTTGCTGATTTTGTGTACTTCTTATTCAAAGCTGTCTATGGGCTCAAGCAGTCACCAAGGACATGGTATGACACCCTCTCTGAATTTTTAATTGAAAATAAATTTAGTAGAGGTGTCATAGACAAAACTCTCTTTTACAAATTGCATGATAATGATATGATATTTGTTCAAATATATGTTGATGATATTATATTTGGTTCTACTAACGATAACTTGTGCAAGAAGTTTGCTAAGCTAATGCAGAGTAATTATGAGATGAGTATGATGGGTGAACTGTCCTACTTTCTTGGTCTTCAAGTAAGCCAAAAGGAAGATGGAATATTCATTTGCCAATCAAAGTATGTCAGAGATCTTCTAAGAAAGTACAATCTAGAAGACTCTTCTCCGGCAAAGACACCCATGGCCACTGCCATAAAGCTTGACCAGGATAAATCTGGTAAGAAAGTTGATATGACAAGCTATCGAGGTATGATTGGCTCACTACTTTATCTTACTGCAAGTAGACCAGATATCATGTTTGCAACATGTTTATGTGCTAGGTTTCAGGCTGATCCTAAGGAATCACATCTTATAGCCGTCAAAAGAATCTTTAGATATCTAAAGGGTACACCTGGTTTAGGTATTTGGTACCCTAAGAATACTGGTTTTGACTTAACCGGCTATACAGATTCTGATTATGCAGGTTGCAGGATTGATAGAAAGAGTACGTCTGGAAGCTGTCAATTTCTAGGACGTCGGTTGGTTTCCTGGTACAGCAAGAAGCAACACTCTGTGTCCACTTCTACTGCTGAAGCTGAGTACATTGCTGCTGGCAGTTGCTGTGCTCAGATTCTCTGGATCAGGAATCAATTAAATGATTATGGTATTTCTGTCGACAAAATTCCTATATTTTGTGACAACACCAGTGCCATAGCCATTTCAAACAATCCAGTGCAACACTCCAGAACCAAGCACATAGATATCAGGTATCATTTCATTCGAGAACATGTCATGAATGGTACTGTGGTGTTACATTTCGTACCCACAGCTGATCAGATTGCAGACATCTTCACTAAACCACTTGATGAATCCACTTTCTCTAAGTTGGTTTGTGAGTTAGGGATGTTAAATATGCCATGATTCTCTTTGTATATATTATATATTTGTTCTATATATTAATATATATTTTTTTTTTGTGAATTTTCTGTGTAATTATATGTATTTTATTAGATTTTATATAATTGTTTGTACATTATCTGATAATTTTCTGAGTAATTATGCATGTTCATATATGTTTCTGTTAATTTTCTAAGTGCTGCATACTCCCCTGTATTATTTTTCAAGCATTTAGATAATTATTTGTGTCTATTTTGTATTTTTCAAAATTAATTAAGCATAAATATTAGATTTTAAGTTAATTCATTTTAATGAATTAAAGTTAAATTCATAAATTATTTTCCTTAATTAAAGTTGAATTATACAAAATATATGTTTAATATATTATATATTATTTGTATTAGGTTTTTGATTTTATGTGTAAAAGGTTTTATTTCAAAGAAAATCAAAAATCTTTTTATTTATATACTTTCCGTTTTTAATTTTAATTAACTCGGTATGACAATCTAAAAGATTGTCATACTGAGTTTGTATTCTGGTATTAGTTTTTGCGGTATGACAATAAAAGTTTGTCATACAAGCTTCGGTTCAACTCGGCATGACAATCAATATGATTGTCATACCGAGATTTTCCACCAACCCCGTTCAAAACCTCGGTATGACAATCCATTAGATTGTCATACCGAAGTCTAAACCCGTATGACATATACAGGCTTTGTCATACTAGCTACTTCATCTTCCCCAGTCGATACACACACATACACGCACCTTTTCCGATCGGTTTTCAAGTTTCTTGCCATAAAACTTGCTGGTTACTCGATTTCAAGCACGATTTTGCTTGCTGGTTACTAATCCTTCGATTTCCAAGCTGTTACTCTGCCCGATTTTGTTTTGATCAAACCGAGTTCGACCGAGTCACTGAGTTCGACCGAGTTGCCCGTTTCTGAACGAGTTTGAACGATTTAGTGCCGATTTCGTGATTTTGTGACCGTGCATTATCAGTATTGATCGATTTTCACCTATTTCGAGTCGACTGAGTTTGAAACCCTAAGATTGAGTTCGAATTTTGGGGGTTTTTGATTAAGTTAAGGGCTCGTTTGGCTAATTGGAGTTTTTGGGACTTTGTTGAACCTTGTGGACTTAATATTGGTCATTTACAAGTTAATTAATTTTTAATTCGAGTTTAATCTTTTAATTCGAATTATTAATTAATTGGTTAATTGTTAATTAATTATTAATTGAAATTTGCGAGATATTTGAGAATTAACCTTTTATTTGAAAAATTCTCGCTTAATTCAATTCTTAATTATAAAAATGGCTGGCCAATTTGTGATCGGGGAGACAAACTACAACGGGTACTTAGACCCTGATATCAGTTTAGTGAGATTCAGACCTTGGGTGAGATTCCTTAATAGTCAAAGCTTAGTCAGCACAGCGATCACTGCAGCTGCTGATTTGCAGATTAGACCACTCCAAGATTTTTACTCCTCTGCTATCAACACTACATTACTAGAAAGCTTCAGGGTCTCGGGAAATATTGGTGGTGGACGAAGTATCACTATATCTGTGGATGACGTAAATAGAATTCTTGGATTTCCACGCAACAACTTTGCTGAGATTCCTACAGATGCTGAGCTTGTCCAGTTCTTTCAGACCATTCTTTATCAAGGAGAGATTTATTTACCGAGGATGCTGAAAGGGAATCTTAAACCTGAGTGGGACTTGTTCTTCGACACGCTGGCAAAAGTCTTTTCACCTACCACTCGAAGCAACTACAACATCATATCCTCCCTTCTACAAATAATTGGATTCTGTATTGTTTACAATCGACGAATCAACTTTGGCAAGTTGCTTCTTCAGTCGATTTTAAAGAAGTTGGGACCACTCAGCAGCCGTTCAGTTGCACAGAATCCCAAAGTGGTGTGTTTTTTCCCTCGGTTCTTAATGCTCTTTCTGAATGATAAGATGACAGACGCGGAGAAGAACTCTTATTTCAATTCTCCAATTGCACCAACTCCCCGTGTCTGTACAAAACTGATGAAATCTCTGACCAACAAGAGAAAGCATGAAAATGTACCCCTGGTCGTAACTCCATACTTGTTGGAACAGTTCAATGCTCAACCTCAACTGCATCAGTTTCAAGTGGCACAGCAACAGCAACAGCAACAACCTCAACCACAACCAGAACACCAACAACCTGAACCACACCAATCACCACATCAATCTCCACATCAGTCACCACACCAATCACCACATCATTCCCCTCTGCATCAAACACACACAGGTGAAGACGAACGTCAGGAATACAACTTCTTCGAAACCCAACCGTCTTCATCTGAACCACTACCACAACAACAACACACCCACTTTTTCCCACAAACACAATCAACCTCACAACCACTACCTGCTGACTCTACCTCAAATCCAGAGTTGCAGTCCTTTCGAAAGGACCTACAGGTAGCTCAGGTACTTTCTGACTTCTCTTCTAACTTTAATATTGATATGTCAGATTATGTTTGTGACCTTGATTTTGTTTTCCAGATTACCAGCAATGAACCTGATAACACACAGGTTCATATCCCAGCTGATGACATTGCTCAACCTACTCCTTCTTCTGCAAACACAACAATCATCACTACTACTCAACCTATTCGTAAGATTGCCAGAAAGAGGAGTACAAGCAGTTTGTCGAGTCAACCCGCAGCTCTGTCTTCCATAAAGAAACCTCGGTTGGAAACCCTGAAGACAACTGCAGCCTCATCCTTGCCTTCCCAAAAAGGCTTGGACTTGGAACAGGCAATGAAATAGTCTCTGGACTCATTCTCTCAACAGAATGATGCCATTGAAGTTGACCGTCCTGCCACGGTACCCTGTACAGAGTCAAGCACTGCGCTAGCACTCACGCTAGAGCAAGACCAAACAGATACACAGGTTACTATGTTTACTGATTGCACAGATTTTCAAAATCCAATTAATATGTATGAAAACTTTACTGATCGCACTTTCTTTAATGATCAGGAGGAACTTGGCAGCGTGCAAGTAAATCTGCCCTCGCAGGCATTCGGAGGACAATTTGTTCCTCCACTACCTTTGAACCCATCTCAGGGGACATTGGTAGTTTACACAGGTACAGCTGGAAGAGTGAATACTATGAGTGAAGAAAGGCAAACACCGAGCGATACACATGCACGTAAGGCTAGTGAAACATCTTTGAGTGTACGTGAGGTGAGTGCACACACTAACACAGCTCTGTTGGAGGAACAAATGGCTAAGCTGAAAGCTGAATTAGCCCGAATGATTGCAGAAAATGAGAAACTAAAGGGTGCACAGTTGGTGACCCTAGAAAAGAAAGCAGATGAAAGGCCATCCAGTTCTTCCAGGGATGCGCTTAAAGAAGAAATACATGAGTTGGCTGTCGAGATGAGATCTAACCATGCTCTTTATATGTCAAGATTTGATGATATCGACAGTAAACTTGATCACCTCCTCAGGAACTCAAAGTCAGATGCTGATACCTCCAGAGAGGATCCCTCAACTAAGGGGGAGAATAGAAGAGATAGAGGAGATGGAGACAAAGGTGACAGGGGAAATAGTTCAAATCAAAGCAACAAAGGGAATACTTCTGAATCTGCTCCTGACAATTCTGGAAAGTCAAAAGGCAAGGAGCCGTTACATCAATCTGAGGATGTCTTCAATTCTGATAATTATGATGATTTTCCACAAGACATGGATGATGATGACGTCTTCGATGCTACTTACCGTCAAGCAGAGGAAGAAGGTAAATTTGAGGAGAGCTATTTATATTCCAGGATGAAGAACCTGTTGATCCTGAACACGAAGAAAATGTCCGGAAGTTCAAAGCTGAAAATGAAGCTAGGAAGCGTAAGCTTCGTGATTTCCAAAAACTTCTAGAGGACAAGTTGATCACAGAAGAACAAATCAAGATCGAGAAACAGAAAATCTATGATGCTGCACTCAAGCAGAAGAATCTTGATATAAGGAGGAAAGAAGGAAAAAGCTGGGACATTGCAAGAAGAATCTTTAATGGACCTCAAAGGGAGCCTTTCGACGACAACAAGTTCTTATCTCTGATCTATGATCTTAGAGAGGTAAACCCTGACGAGGATGTCTTTATGCATGCCTTTGCTTTGGAATTAAATTATGTGACTGTGGGGGTCAACAATTTGCTAGAGCAATGGGAGCTAATTGTCTATACACAGAGGAATGGTTCTTTCAGACTATATGTCGAATCTCTGAAATCATTCTCTGTATCTGAGCTCTGGGTGCTTCGAAACAAGGTTAGGCGAAGCTCCAACCTGAATGAACTTCTTCGTGACAAACTGCTGGAACAAGCTGTATTCAACAGTCCTCAGGTTGTCAGGAATCCTTACTGTGTTAAGTTCGTTCACAAGGAGATCTTCAGCACTGTATATCTCAACGAAGAAGCCTTGCCAAAGTATCCAGCTAAACAACTTGCTCTTGCCTCCACTCTTTTAAGAACCAAGGGCTTTGCTTCTAAAGCTAAGTCTGATGCTGATGATGTGATTCTTGCTTACTGCACTCGAAAGAATGTTGCACAATACTTTCGAAGGATGAAAAATGTTACAAAATCTCAGCCATCAGACTTCCGCGAAGACCCTGTGGATTTGGAAGTACTTCATCAACTGGCTCTGGCAAAAGAACGAAAGAAGCGTGGTGAATCCACTACATCTGAAGTGCCAACCAGAGAAGAACCGTCAACTCCTGTCCTTCACAGTTCAGATATCGAAGAAGGAGAAGTTGATCTTTAGATTTGTTAAGGAAATTGTAATATATGTTCTGTAAGAACATCCTTATGTAATCTAATGTACTTGTTTGAATTCTGGTGAATGTCTAATGAAATACCAGAAACTTTTTGCTATTTACAATTCATGTTTAATCCTTTGTCTTATCAGTTAGTTGAGTTATCCTCTCGATAATTTGCATGTTATGTTAACAAACAAATAGGGGGAGATTGAAAGGCATATGTTAAGCCTATTTGTATTTAAGAGTATCAACTCAACTCTGATAAGAAAGAAAGTAAATTAGCAAGCACTATTGAAGGAATCCGTACGAAGAACGTCAAGTGATTTATTAAAATCATATGTCTGAAGAATTTCAGGATGCTGCTGCACAACACTGAAAGAAGTTCATTAATATGTTCAAGCCTCAGTGTACAAATAATATTTTGTAGCACGTCCAGAAGTCCAGAAGGTATAAAGTTTTAATACTTTATTTATTCAGAAGATTCCAAACTATTTCTACTTATGAAGAAGAACTACGAAGACAAAGACTCGACGAACAAGCCACTTCTCCAATGTTTAATTGTTAAAGAATATTTGATTCAGCTAGATACAGATGAACCAGACAGTACATTTGTGTGTCAGCTACTCAGATTAAATATTCTGCATCAACAATAGGTGGTCGTTCAATCAAGACAAAGAATCAGATCTGTTAAAGGAAGTCAGAAGACCTGCTGCTGAAGGATGTGCTCAATATAATTATTCTTTTAATTTATTCACATCTCAAATAATTATATAAGTTATGTAATTTATTTATTAAATTGATTCACACTTGAATTAATTTAATTTATGAATTTATATGATTAATATAATTAAGTGAATAATTATTGAATTAATTATATTAAAGAAAATCTATTTAAAACTGATTTTGGGCATGGTATGACAATCATATAGATTGTCATACCGCACCTGGTTTGTCATACCGAATTGTGTAGCATGACAAGCACATTGTCATACCGAATTGTGTAGCATGACAAGCACATTGTCATACCGAATTGTGTAGCATGACAATGTTACAATTTGTCATACCGATTTGGCTTAGCATGACAATGTTATGTATTGTCATACCGAAGTTAAGTAGTATGACATTACTTTGCATTGTCATACTGATCCAAACTTAACCTCCAAGTCATATGTCATACTATGGATTGTCATACCGAAAATTGTAGTATGACATTAGCTGACATTGTCATACCGATTCCAATTGCAGCATGACATGAGCTCACATTGTCATACTGATTTCAATTGTAGCATGACATTAGCTCACATTGTCATACTGATCTTTGTAGCATGGTCATACCATGATTGTCATACAAGTTCAAGGTGTTGCCTATAAATATGGCTTCAACCTCTTCATTTGTTCTTGTTCAAAGCTTTGTAAACTTTCAAGTTGTTTGTAACTTGCTATTCGTTATATCCACAGTTTTCTGTGCTTTGATCACTCGGTTGTTTTAATCACTAAACTAGAATACATCCTGTCGAATTTATTCTACGAACTTTAGTGGACATTAAAACGAACCTTATTAATTATATAACGACTTAAAACATTGTTATATTAATTAATTAAAATCTGATTAACAAGTTAAACTCCGATCAGATTATTCCGCCGCGATTATTTTGTGACGATTGTATTCAACCCCCCCTTCTACAATTGTTTCTGGACCTAACAAGAAAAGACAACCTTTACTTGTTCGTATGGCACATTTGCTCATCGTAGGCTACCCTTTGGATTGTGTAATGGCCCATCTACGTTTCAGCGACTTATGACGGCTATATTCTCTGGTTGTATAGGAAAAACCATGGAAGTCTTCATGGATGACTTCACTGTATATGGTTCTTCTTTTGATACATGCTTGACTAATCTTTCGCAAGTGTTGCAGAGGTGTGAAGAAAATAATCTTGTTCTTAATTAGGAGAAGTGTCACTTCATGGTAAAAGAAGGCATTGTGCTTGGGCACAAGATTTCTAATAAGGGCATTGAGGGACATAGGGCCAAAATTGAAGTGATTGAAAAATTACCTCCACATTCATCTGTGAAGGGAATTAGAAGTTTTCTTGGACACGCCGGTTTTTACCGTCGTTTTATCAAGGATTTTTCTAAAATTTCTCGCCCTCTTTGTAATTTGCTTTAAAAAGATAGTGTTTTTGATTTTGATGAGAGTTGTCTTGTTTCTTTTAACAGGCTGAAGAAGGAGCTTACTTCGGCACCTATAATGTCAGCGCCTGATTGGAGCTTGCCTTTTGAACTTATGTGCGATGCTAGTGACTGTGCTGTTGGTGCAGTTCCAGGACAAAAGAAGGACAAGCGCATGCACGTGATTTATTATGCAAGCAAGACACTTGATGATGCACAAATCAACTATGCTACTACAGAGAAAGAGCTACTTGCTGTTGTTTTTGCCTTTGACAAATTTAGATCCTATCTTGTGGGGTCTAAGGTGATTGTCTACACGGATCATGCTGCGATTCGATATTTGATGTCAAAGAAGGATGCCAAACCTCGGTTGATTCGATGGATACTCTTACTTCAAGAATTTGACCTTGAAATCCGAGATAAGAAAGGTTCTGAAAATTTGGTAGCTGATCATTTGTCTAGATTGGACCAAGGAGATGGATTTATTGAAGATACCATGCCCATCAATGATGTTTTTCCAGAAGAAACACTTCTACCAGTTTCCATGTCCACACCATGGTATGCTGATTTTTTCAATTACATCGTGGGAGGTGTTGTGCCAAGTGAGTTGAGTTATCAACAAAAGAAAAAGTTTTTGTCTGATGTAAAACACTACTTTTGGGAAGAACCACTACTTTACAAAGAATGCGTTGATGGCATAATGAGAAGATGTGTACCACATGACGAGATTCTCGATGTCTTAAGGCATTGTCATGCTTTAGAATGTGGTGGGCACAATAGCAGCACCAAGACAGTGGCAAAAATTTGGCAATCCGGATTTCATTGGCCTTCTATGTATAAAGATGCTAGAGACTTTGTGGCAACTTGTGATAGATGTCAGAGGACTGGTAATATTTCGAGACGGAACGAGATGCCTTTGCAACCTATTCTCGAGGTTGAGCTATTTGATGTGTGGGGAATCGATTTCATGGGTCCTTTTCAAGTATCTTTTCAGAATAAATATATTTTGGTCGGAGTGGACTATGTTTCGAAGTGGGTTGAGGCAATTGCTAGTCCAACCAATGATGCTAGAGTGGTTAAAATGTTCTTACAAAAGCATGTCTTCACAAGATTTGGAGTGCCAAGGGCTATTATTAATGATGGAGGGTCTCACTTTTGCAATAAAATAATTGAAGATCTTTTGGGGAAGTATGGAGTAACTCAAAAAGTTGCTACACCTTATCATCCATAAACTAGTGGGCAAGTTGAGATTTCAAATCGAGAACTCAAACAAATTCTTGAGAAGACAGTGGCTAGTTCAAGAAAAGATTGGTCAAGTTAGCTTGATGATGCTCTATGGGCGTATAGGACTGCTTTCAAGACACCTATCGGAATGTCTCCTTATCGGTTGGTGTTTGGAAAAGCATGTCATTTACCAGTGGAATTGGAACATAAAGCATATTGGGCAACTAGATTCTTGAACATGGAATTGGGTGCTGCGGGGTTAAACCGATTGATGCAACTCGGGGAACTTGAGGAGTTGAGATTAAATTCCTACGAAAGTGCAGCAATTTATAAGGAAAAAACATAAAAATAGCATGACAAACATATCAAGCAAAAGGAGTTTGAAATTGGGCAACAAGTTTTATTGTTTAACTCAAGATTAATGCTTTTTCCTGGAAAGTTGAAGTCAAGGTGGTCTGGTCCATTTACAGTTGTCAAAGTATATCCGTATGGTGCTGTGGATATTACTCGTGATGGTTCCGATGTTTTTAAAGTGAATGGACAAAGGCTTAAGCCTTATTTTGTTGGTGATAACATTCCAAGTGGAGGAGTCAAACGGCTTCTCTCGGACCCTCAAATTTAAAGTTCACCACACTAGGCGTCGAGCTAACGACGTTAAACAAGCGCTGCTTGGGAGGCAACCTAAGATTATTAAGATTATTATTATTATTATTATTATTATTATTATTATTATTATATTTATTACTATTATTATCATTATATTATTATTATTATGTTATATTTATTATTATTATTATTATGATTTTTATTTTTATTTTTGATAATTTATAGTGATATAGTAGTATAGTTATATAAGTATTAACATATATTTATTAAATTGTGCAGATGAAAGAAAAGAAATTCGGTCAAATTTAAGAGCAGCAGAATTCTCAAGGGCTTGAGCTTCGGATCTCAAGGGCTTGAGCTAAACAGAAGCTTATTCAAGGGCTTTACCAACATTCTCAATGGCCTTACATAAAAAACACAACAAAAAAAAGAAAAAAAAAGGAGCGGGCTTCCGGTTCGTGCGAACAGAGGCGCGCAAGCTAGGGTTTACACGGGGAAGCTATAGTCCGACAATTGGCTTGTTACAACTCCAGGTTTCAAGAATTTACATCGCCAAGTCTCCTTGTTCCCTTCCTTCTGTGTCTCTATTCGTACACACGCACATATATCTTGCTTGCTGGTTTGTGTTTGGGCGGATTTTACAAGGTCGTTGTTGATAAATTGTTGATGCTTGGTTGGGTTTATAGCCTAGTTTGAATTGTGTTTGTATTGGGTGTTGGGTATTTTCATTGTGCTGTTCTTGGATCATACTAGCTTGTGCACAGCAGGTGTTTGTCTAAATTCCTGAGAGAAATTGTTTGCTTAAATTGATCGTTATCAGTGGGTATGTCGTCTTCTAGACCTCGAGGCACCAAGCACGTGTCTAAGCGAGGGCGGGCAGCTGCTACGGGTGACTACTCTAGTAGCTCTTCCAGTGAGTCGGAGGATGAGTTTCTCACAGGAGCAGCCTTAAAAAAACTAATGACACCTACATTGCGACGTTATCCGGTGATTGATCATAAATCAGAGGAAACATAGAAGCTATATGAACAGCTAGCTACGAGAGCCATTAGGCCAAATCGATATGTTGACAAAGCATTGTTAAAATCCCATGGACTTTATGACGAGGTTGAACATCTACTTGACAATGTAGGGTGGTCAGATTTGCTACAAATGAATGAGCCCTCATATCCACAATTGGTTCTGGAATTCTTGAGTACAGTTCAACATCATTCAATCGAGGGGTTTACTTTTCGAATTGCTAATATCAATCATAAGGTTAGCAATGAAAAAATGGCTGACATGTTTGGTTGGGGTAATGCTACAGCTACTGTTCCAGTTCTTTTTGCGATTCCTTTTTGGAGAGAACTAACACAAAGACCAGACATTCTCTATCTAGCAAGCAAGGCCACGTCTTCTCAGATTGTGCGCCCAGCTTATAGGTATGTGCATAAGGTGTTGAATCATACTATTCATGGACGAGGAGAAAGTCTTGGAGGTGTTTCCAAGGAGGTGCTAAAAATTTTATATGCTATGCATCACGGAATCAAGATGGATTTTACTTCACTTTTGGCTAAGCGGTTTGCTGATATTACTAAACAGACAGAAGGGTCTATTGTCATTGGTGGTTTTATCACTCGCATTGCTGAGAAAATTGGTGCTTTTGATTGGAAGAAGACTAATTTAGTCGCTGTTGAGGGTGGTAAGTTGGTGGATGAAAATACTTGTCTTCAGATGGGTTTGCTTAAGAGGGTTAATGGCACAGTGCATCTTTCTACTATAGCACCGCACACTAATGGAGCAGGGACGTCTCACACCAATTCAGAGCCACTGGAGCAACTAGGTGACTCTTCTACATTGTCTGATATAGCTATGCTCAAGGAGCAAATGAGTGACCTTCATTTTAAGTTGGACGCTTATTTCTCATTCGTAGGTTTCACTCCGCCACCTCAACATTGATGCTGCTATTCAGGGGAGTCGTCTTTCTTTTTCTTTCCTTCGCAATATATATGTTTATTATGATATTGGTTGATTATTATGGCTGGTGGTTGTTGTTCCTTGGGGACAAGGAACATGCTAAGTTGGGGGGTGTGTTAGTATTAGGGTAATTGTGTGCGGGTTACTAAGTGGTGTGGTGTATTAGTTTAAAAAAAAAAAGTTGCATTATATAATAGAGTGGCATTGCATAGTATATCATACCATGATCTCAAATTAGTAGTAGTCCAAGTTAGTAACCTATGATGATATTATGTGTAACCTGTTTTTGATTAATTCTTGGTATGATCACATGTTAGCGATGTTACACGCCCAAGGTCACTAGTGCAGAGCTTTTTACTGGCACGAGCTTATTATGCTCTTAAATATCGAATTGAGACTTAGATATACTTGCTTCTTGAGGGGTAGCCGCCTGTTGATGATTAGAATTTTGATTATTCCCTTTTGAGCTTAGTACGTAAATGCTTGAGTTGAGGTGATTATGGGGTGTAAATGTTTTCTAAAAAAAAACTGAAAAAAAATAATAATAAATAAATAAAGCATCAAGTACTCCTTTAAGATCAATGGGTGTTGAATATGAAAGGGACGATCCATGTACTTGTGCTGGTATTAAGTGCAATTGTACTAGAAAAATTTTCTTGGCGACTTTTCATTATCCTTGATTACTGGAGAATTACATGACTTGAAAAAAAAAATTGAGCTTGTGAAGTCTTTTGGTGGTCGTAACTCACTTACCCTGAGAAGCGTCTCAACCTTAGACCAAGCATGTGAAAAAAAAATTATATACAGTAGTATTATAGCAATAAAACGAAGACGTGGACATCCCTTGTACACTTTAATGATAGCTAGTTCTAAGTAGCGAAGTGTTTAAAATCTATTCTAGTACTCAACTTTGGAGCTATTAACTCGCATGACTAGTCATGTTGAAACTGGTGTATCTATGTTCTTGATTTAAATAAGAGCATGCTGTTAAGCTAAGCACACACGCACACTCTGTACTTGTGTTCTGTAAGTGGTTTTATTGCGGTGTGAGCTTGATGTGTCTAAACTTGTTGCATTATCTGATGGTTATAATTGATTTGGCATACACTACTAGATGTGAGATCTTGTGCATTTTTAATCATTTAGGTGCATTTATTTAGATAGTTGTAGTTGTCTTAGATGGATTTTGTGGGTAAATTCACTATAGGCCCTCACGAGACCTCACTCGTCCACTAGGGCTACCTAGGGGTTTAAAGGGCTTGTTGCATATGCCAAATACAACCGTGATCACCTACGGAAGTGGTACCAGTTAGTTGTAGATAGTTATATAAAATTAGCTTTACTCGAGGACGAGCAAAGGTTAAGTTGGGGGGTATTTGATACATGCAAAATATATATATGTTTTAGATCAGATATTAGCCCATTTATCCTTATTTTTGTAATGAAATTGTCCTTGCTAGTAGTATTAATGAATGTTAATTGAATGGTGCTAAGCGTGGTCTATATTGATGATTTCAGGTATTAAAAGAAAAGAATGATTGTTGGAAGAGAAACCATGAAGAAGGGAGTCATCTTGGAAATTTCACTTGTTATCTCAAGGCCTTGATGTGGAATCTGAAGGCCTTGACTCAAACAGAAGACTCTCAGGGCCTTGATGTGGAAGCTCAAGGCCTTGACTCAATCAGAAGGTCCTCAAGGGCTTGAGCTGGAACCTTAAGACCTTGAGATCTGACAGAAATTAAGATTAAGTGGGTCTTCGAATTGGGCTTGTAAAACTTTCCAACATCTTTTAATATGCTTAAAAGAGCCCGTTCATATAGATATTCAGTCCAAGTTGAGCAAAGATTGAAGGGATTCAGTCCAAGTTCGAGAGATTTCATCAAGTTGTATTTTCTTCACTCTTGTACTCTTTTGACATGATTTCAGTAATATATATATTCTTGTTTTCTTTAATTGTTATGAGTAACTAATTCTCTAGTCCGAGGATTGGGGAGTATTTGTTGGCTTAATATGTTTGTTTGATCTCATTTTGTGATTTCTCTATGTATGCTAATCTGTCATTGAGCGCGTAACACAGTTATAGGAGTCGCGAACCTGTAATTGTATCTGTAGGATTTATAATGAATCGGGAGAGGATTTATATCTCTTGTACATGACATGACAAACATAACTCAAGTAATTAATTGGGAGATTATTAGGTGAGTTGTGAAACAGAAAATCCTTGTTTCGTGATAGCTTATAATTTGGCTTTGATTGATCATGGGAGTGACTTCAAAGTTCAATTATAGGTATTATTTTGTATCTTGGGAGAGAACATTATAATCAATAGAAGGATTGTTTTTAGCAGAGTGGAGACTTGTATATCACGATTGATTGACATTCATTGTAGCCAGCAAAGAAACCTAATTCTTGGATTGCTTTTTATCATCGTTAATTCACACTTTTAATTGCTTTATTAGTTTAATTTAGTTGATAGTAAAAACCACAATTTATTCTCTAAACTTCTAAATAGAAAGGAGTAATATACTTGATTTAATATTGTATTCAGTCCTTCCCTGAGAACGAACTTAATATAAATTCACTGCAACAACAGTACCTTCTTCATCAAGCTTGTTCTTGAAAACCCATTTAGTGCCAACAATTGATGCATTCTCTGGACGCTTGACCAATTCCCAAACATCACATTTTTCGAATTGGTTGAGTTCTTCTTGCATAGCCATGATCCAATTTTCATCTTTGAGAGCTTCATGGACTGATTTAGGTTCTTCTTGAGCTAGAAAGGCAGCATAAGCACAGAAGTTTGCCTTTCCTTTTCTTGTCCTTATTCCTTCAGTAATATCACCAATCACCAACTCGGGAGGATGGTTCTTGACGGTCCTTGTAGCCTTTGGCAGATTTTGTCTAGATATTTCTTCATGAGAGGCAGAAGCTGTCTTTCTTTCCTTTGCAGCATTTGATTCATCAAGATTCATTTTAGATAGAATGTCAGAGAGATTTTGCACTGCAGAAGAGAGTCCAGCTTGCTGAGATTCTGTTCCACCTTGCTGAGATGAAGATCCAACTTGTTGAGATGTCATTCCAGTAGGCTGAGATGATGTTCCAGCTTGCTGTGATGGAGTGACAGCTTGTGAAGATGGAGTTTCAGCTTGCTTAGATGCTGGAGTAGTATCTTCATCTGACCTCTTCTCATTTGGATGAGGTTGAGAATATGGATCAGTACCTGCATCATCTTCCTCATCTCTTGGTAGATCATTGTTAGGTTCTTTGAAAACAATATCAAAAGATTCTTCAACAATACGCTTTTCTAAATTATAATATCTATATGTATGACTAGTTGAAGAATATCCAAGAAAAATAGCTTCAAAAGATTTAGCATCAAATTTACCATCTCTATCAATCTTTTTAAGAACAAAGCAATTAGAACCAAAAACTTTAAAGTACCCGATATTAGGAGTCGTATTTCTCTGCAGCTCATATGGAGTCTTGTTCAAGATAGGCCTGATGATCACCCTGTTCAAAACATAGCAGGCTGTATTGACTGCTTTTGCCCAGAAACTTCTTGGCAGCTTGCTTTCTTGCAATAAAGTCCTTGCTGTTTCCTGAAGTGACCTGTTTTTGCGCTCTACGACTCCATTTTGTTGAGGTGTCCTTGGAGCTGAGAATTGGTGAGTGATTCCTCTTTTTTCACAGTATGTAATGAAATCCTTTTGGAATTCACCTCCATGATCACTCCTTATACCTATAAGCTTGGTTTTCAACTTATTCTCAAGAAGTTTGATTAGCTTTTCAAATTCCTCAAATGCACAATCTTTAGTACGAAGGAATAAAACCCATGAATATCGAGAATAGTCATCAATGATAACAAAACAATATTGCTTACCTCCTATACTTTTATAAGCTTCAGGACCAAACAAGTCTAAGTGCAAGAGTTCTAGAGGTTGAGTAGTTGATACCATATTCTTAGCCATATGAGTGCTTCGGATTTGCTTGCCTAGCTGACATGCTGAACACACCTCGGTCTTGGCATACTATAATTTGGGCAAACCCCTCACTAGCTCCTTGATTGACAACTTCTTAAGCAAGTCCATGTGAGCATGACTCAATCTTCTATGCCAAATGGTTGGATCAGCATCCACAGCAGCTAAACAGCAGGCTGTTTTCTGCAACTCAAAATCTAAGATATATATATTTCCTTCCCTTCTAGAAACTAGAGGAATCTGGTTAGTACCAACAGTAATAACACATTTATCCTTAGAGAATTCAACTTTATGACCATCATCATGCAATTGACTTACACTAAGCAAATTGTATTTCAAGCCTTTAACAAATCTAACATTAGAAATAGAGGTAGTGTCATTACCAACTTTACCTTTACCTAGAATAGGGAGAGTCTTACTATCACCAATAGTTACACCTCCTCCTCTTTTCATCTTTAGACTCTTAAACTGAGTTTTGTCTCCACACATATGCCTTGTACAGCCACTATCAATGATCTATTGTGTAGACTTGATCTTAGCAGCAAGACAGATCTGCAAAACAAAGAAAACAAAACTCAACCTTTTGGTACCCAAATTGGTTTGGGTCCACCCTGGTTAGAAGCAAGAACATATAAAGCATTTAAATCAGTTTTCTTGATCCATTGTTGGACCACAGTAGGATATGTATGCTACTGAGTTCTATAGCTTCTGTTTGGACCATTCTGGTAAGCTGTTTTCTTGTTCCAGTTGGCTGTTTTCCCTTCTGATCTTTTCTGGAAGTATTGTCTTTGAGGTCTTACTCTGCAATTCTGGGCTAGATGTCCTTGTCCTCCACATTTTGCACATTTCTTCCAGGGCATAGCATATTTGTATGGTTTGCCACACCTTCCTTCATACTTGAGAGCATTTGCCTTCTTATTGAAGTTGAGACCAACACCTTCTTTATCCAATGGAACCTTGATGTTCTTCATCATGTATTTTAGACCTTCTTCTCCTTGAACAAAAGTTCCCATTCTCTGAGCTTTAAGACTTCTGTTTCAAGAGTTTGGATCTTTTCAGCTTGCAGTCTTGTTGTGGTAGTGGGCTGTGATGTACTTGAAGCAGGCTGAGATGTACTAGCAGCAGGCTGAGATGAATGCAGCTTTGTAGATTCCTTAATTTTGAACGTCTCTAGGCATGCATCTCTGGCTTCTATCTCTTGTTTCAGCTGGGAGATTTCTTCTTTTTGAGCCTCATTTCTTCTCATCAAGACTTTATGAAAACCTTCAGATTGATCTAGTTTTCTTTGAAGTTCCTTGATTATGGCTTGAGTAGGCTCTTTGGAGTTAAAGAGTGTATCTATCTTCTGCATAAGCTCTTGAACCATGTTCTTGAGATAGTTATTCTTTTCAGTCAGCTTGTTGTTTTCTGCCTTGAGAGAATTATATTCCTCACTTGGAATACGATCTTGTTCCTGCATGGTTAGTTGTTCTAGTACAGAATTATCATTGGAGAGATCAAATTGGAATGAACTAACCTCACTGTTGTCATCCTCGGAATCAGTTTCGACAAACCCATCTTCGGTGAGTCCTTGAACATTGTCATCCTCCATGCCAACAAGTGCAAGATTGATCATTTCCTCACCAGAGTCATCACTAGAGGCAGATTCTTCTTCATCATCACTCCAAGTCAGAAGTGCTTTGGATTTCTTCCTCTTGTCTCTGGAAACAGCAGGCTGTTTTGACTTCAGCTTGTAGCAGTCCTTCTTGAAGTGACCAGGCTTTCCACATTCGAAGCAGTTCTGATCCTTTGATTCCTTGGAGGGCCTTCTGCTACTTGAGTACTTAGCCTTGTCCTTGACTTTATCCTTTTTCAGCTGACTATGCTTGTTAATCATCCGTTGAATCTTCTTAGAAAGGAGTGCAAGATCTTCGTCTGATTCCTCATTTGATTCTGGCTTGCTCTTTTCAGCAGTAAGAGCTAAATTCTTCATTTTCTCAACTAAAACAGCATTCTTCTTGGCATTCATCTTTGTCTCAAATTGCTCTAACTCAGCAAAGATAGCTAGATGATCCATAGTATCAATATTTAGAGCAGCTTCCAAGGCTGTTACTTTGGCTTGATATTCGAATGGAACCGAAGTAAGAATATTCATGTTGAGTTCTAACTGAGGAATCGTCTTTCCAAGTCTCCCTAGGTTGTTGATAATGACTTGAAACCTAGCATGAGCTATTTTGATGGTTTCTCCCTTTTGCAAACCGAAAGCACGAAGTTCTTTCATTAGTTGACCCAACTTGAGTTTTCTTAGACCCTTTGAACCTTCATGATAAGCTTCCAAAGCATCCCATATCTCCTTTGCAGATTTAAGAGATGACACCTTGTCATATTCAGATTGGTTGAGACCATTGATGAGAGTGCTTCTTGCCTTTCCATTTGCAGCCATCTTTGTTAGCTCGTCGGTAGTGAGTTCATCAAAATCTTTGACTTTGCCATCTTTATCAAGGAATTGATATGGACCTCTTTCAACAACTCTTTGCACGAGAGGGTCTTTGGAGAGATGAGCTTCCATTTGTCCTTTCCACCAATTGTAATTGTCCGAACCGGTGAGGAGAGGAGCTCTAAAGTCTGATTTTCCCTGAAATTGGTCAGCCATAGGATCTATACTTTCCTGTTACAGAAATGTTAGTAAACCTCGCTCTGATACCAAATGAAATAACACCTAGAGGGGGGAGTGAATAGGTGTAATTAGCTACCAATGTCAGTTTTAAACTTTTACCGGATTTTTCAACTTACTGTTATGCAATTAAAGCAGGCTGTTATGAGAGCAGATATCAAAACAGTAAAGAGCACAAAAGTAAATCAGACACAAGCAATTTTAGCCAGGTTCGACCCCTATATCTAATGGTCTACGTCCTGGTCCCTTACCAACTCGGTAAGAGAATATATTATTACTGAAAATCAAACAGTTACAGTAATATATCTTCCCTTTACCCAGTCACTGAAACAGCTTGTTGTTATTCCCTTAACCTTGAGCAGCTTGCAACTAGCTTCCCACTGACTTCTCTAAGCAACTTGTTCCTTGAACCTCTGAATTCGTGAGCTTCCTCTCCTTGAATTCCTTCGTTCCTGAACCTTTTGCACTTGGGAATCAATGTAACTAATTACCTAGCTCTTCCCATTCTAATCCACTAAGAACCCTTGCTAGTTTCAGTGACTAATCACAATAATCAATTACAAGAAGAATGATTACAACTCAAAAGTATTCTCTGAATAATATATAATAGCAGTGAACAATTCAAGCTCGAAGTTTAGAGAAAGATTGAGGTTTTTCAAAGTGAGTTAATTGCTTTTCTGAAAAACACAAGAGCCATATATATATATTGAAATAATATAACGGCTAGAGATCTGAATATCTCCATCAACGATCTTGTGAACGTTGTTCTGAACGTTGGAGAGAAATTAGCTGCAAAACTATAGGAGTTTAAAGTTTGAAAATCGATTACAAATCAGCTCCTATAATTTAGGGATAAGATCGAAGTTGTTAAGTGAAAAGATTTTGAATTCTCTTCAACTTCTTCCCATATTTAGAAAACGTTTTATTGATTTTAAATGAGCTTAAAACGTTCACTAAAACTATATACTGAACAAAGAATTTACAATATATAAGTCCTAACCCTTGTAGAAATATCGAGTAGGAAATCTGGGTAAAACACAGCTTCTGTCCAGACTCTATTCAGCTTGCTGTTATCACATAACAGCTCGCTGTTTTCAACTCCTGCAAAACTGAATTAGCAGATACAAAACAGCAGGCTAAAGCAACCAATATCAAAAGAGTAGGCTATTATAATAAAGCAGCTTGCTGAAGTGTTATCATCAAAACTTGTGATTTACAATATATATCTTTAGGTTAGAATAAAAAAATAAATATTAATATTAAAATTAAATTAATAATTATGAATATTATATTCTATATATAATAGAAATAAGGATTCAGGAGTAGGAATGATGAATTTCAATTATAGATCTTAATTTAAAATTAAATTCGTGTAAAAATAATATAAATAAATATAAATAAAATAAATGTGTTTTGATTTTAATTTTCTGATAAAATCCTATTTTTCCAAAAATAACATCAAATCCTTTCTCAATTCAAACACACTATTTATTCAATTTTTTCCAACAATCTTCTTTCAATAATATCACATGCAATTATCATTTTCAAATTAAACATATTGCATTATTTATTTATTTTTATTAAAATATCTTAATTTTGGAAAAATTTGGATAAGTCATTATTTATTTATTTAAAAATCTATTTTAATATTTATTTATTTAAAAAAGTTTACTATTTCAAAAAATATATTTATTTTTATAATTTAATAATTTAAATATTTGAATATATAATAAAATAAAAGTTATTAAAATTCTGTACATCACGGGGACGAAACATTAAAAGTTTGATTATTCCGTTAACTTATCTATTTTTTAACAAAATTTATTAATTTTTCAAAAATAATATGGGCAATTACCTTTTTTAGTTAAAATGTATTAAATTTTCTATTATTTCTTCACTAAAATCTTTCATAATTTTAATTATACACGCCTAAAATTGAAGATTATATTTTTATTATATAATAGTCGAAACATTAATAATTTTGGTTTTCGGTACTTAGATTTTGGATGTTCGATACTTAAGTCAAATATTTTTTCAAATTAGAACATATTTAATTAAAATATAATATCTTTTAATCAAAACATAATAATTTTTATTATTAATAAATTATTTATAATCTTATTATTTTAAAATTATAGATTTTTATAATTAAAAATAACCGTGCTTCGCACGGGTTTTAAACTAGTATTATTTAATTGTTCAGAAAATTAAAAAAATAGTAATAAAATATTTCTAAATTAGAAAATGTATACAATGTAATAACAGTGAATAAACTTGAAATTTTTAAATTATTTTTTTAATTAAAAAAATAGAAATAAAATATTATTTAAATTAAAATATTTTTCAAATTAAAAAATGTACATTCAAAAAGTTTGGAGAAGTTCAAAAAGGGCACGTAGTTTTCATCAATCAGGGAACTTCTGTTCATAAATCTAGGGCACGTGTTTCAGCACCGTGGGCATATAGAATCATCCCGCTAGGGCACGTACATTCACCCATTTAGAGCACGTACATTCACCAATTTGGAGCACGTATTTTTACCTATTTGGAGCACGTACATTCAACATGTTTGTGTTAGGGTTATACTGAAATATTCATTTGAAGTATATAACAATTATTTGAGAATCTTGAATGCATGTTTTCACATTGTCTGTATATTATATATTGTAGACAATCTAGTATCAAATGGGATAGCAGAAGATTAGATTGTCAGACTCCTTATATAATATAATAAAGGTTCACAGTCGAGGTGGTGTTAGACAAACCACTAGAACGACTGAAGTATTATTTGGAAATAGTTTATCTTGACTATTGAATAATACTTATATACTTTGTGTATATTGAACGGGATCAAAATAGTAGAATAATTGTTTCTTTAATTCTGACAATAAAGAACTAAGATTCTATGATGTTATTAATGCTTAAGTTCTTAATCCGGATATAGTGATTGACACTTGTATTTAATGCACATGCCTTGACTCATAAATTAAGTAATTTATTTTAAATTACAAATTTATGTATTGGGCAATGACATTATATACAGAGTGGGATATTGACTATAAAAGGAAACCGTGTCCGAAAAATATATTCGGGTGATGATGTCCTCTTGAAAGCTCATAAAGATAATTATGCTTTAGTCCTGCAGGCAGATTTGTTCTTGCATAATTATAAGGTTGAGTGGATGATCAAGGATAAAAGATGTTGATTAAATTAATTGTCAGAAATTAATTTAATTAATGACATGCGATATCTTAAACATGGGGAATTTATAAGCAATTAATATGGGAGCCGAATTAAATAATTAATTTACGGAATTAGGAAAGGTAGTGCAAATATTAGTTCTTTAGTGGATAGAATTAATATTTAATGACATTGGGCCTGGCCCGGAATGTCATTGGAAGGCCTGACCTAATGATCCATGATCCCTCCTGTAGCCTATATATATTCCCGTTCTCCTAAAGCTGAAAGACACACAAAAACGAATTAATCCTAGAGTCAGAGAGAGGCAGACGTTTTTCTCAAGGAGACAGCTAGGGTTTTGGGTTTTCAGAGCTTTAAGGAGAGGCATACCTTGGGAGATCGAAGGTCACACTTCGTCCAAGGAGAATCAAGGAATACAGTAGAAGACATGGATTTGAATCGCTTGCGCCGTAGCGATTAAGGTTAATATTCTGTTCGAACTTTTAATTAGTATCATAAAACGCAGGACCAAGGTCCGATTGTTCCTTCAATGGCATCATAGCGAGGTTGCGGTTCTGCGATTTATGATATGAAGTCCATGTCATGATTATATATGCATGTATATAGTGATTCTGTGATGCAGGTCGTTGTCCACTATTATGGCCGTGTTTTAATTATTCTGTTATGTTTGGATTCCACGTGGTTTATCGTGGCTGTTGTAAATCACGAGGGTTGATCGTGATAGTTTAATCTTGTAATTCATTTTGTAATTGTTTTAGATTATGATCTGATGTAATAGAATAGGCTGGTTCGTCTGTACAATTAGTATGTAATTGTTTGATCAACGGGGCTGCAAGAAACAAGGATCTTCCGCTGCTGCGATTAGGGTTTCGGGGGTGCTGCACTGTTTTGGGCGTAACTTTTGCATACGATGTTCGATTTGGGCGAATGATCACTTTTCGGAGACGGCAGAACGAGACGAAGCTAGCCATAACCGGGGGAACCCCGGTTGAGGTGATTTCGATGGCGTTTTCCGGAGTTTTTCGAGGCATTCTGAGGCCGTTTAGGCCTCCAAACGGGCTCTCGAAGTTTTCTGGACAGATCTGGATTCTGACGAAGGATGAATTCGAAGCTGATTTTTCCAGGGCCATAATAGTGGATGTGGTTTATTATGATTTTTGATTATTGTTATTATGTGTTTCTTGTTTGTGTTGTTATGCCATGTGATACTAACCCTTCGCATGCTAGAATGACATGGACATAGGGATGTTTTTAATTAATGCTTTAATCATGCTAGTATGCTGCCATGTTATGTGTTCTTTATGTGTTCTTTATGTTGCTATAACCATGATAGTATGCATGTGGACTTCGAAGAAATAACATAGGGCGATGCATCTAGATTAAAATCCTCAAAGCAAATTCTAAGTGGGAGAGGGAGTTAATATGGTATTAAATCCCATGGTCTCCATCATTGTTTGTATGTAATTTAACATAAAGGCGAATATAAATTATGTATACGTCACCCATCGTGGCATGTAATTTATGGTGTCTAGAATGTTATAGATATTACTGGAACAAACTTCTTAAATTAATACGAATAGATACGGATTTTCTTTATCTCTGATTTGGGGCGATTTCGAAGGCTTATGGGTATTAAGTGAGACCGATGTGACTCCTCCACTGCCTGGAAATCAAACCAGACACGAAT
Organism: Daucus carota subsp. sativus; assembly: GCF_001625215.2. Taxonomy (NCBI): domain Eukaryota; kingdom Viridiplantae; phylum Streptophyta; class Magnoliopsida; order Apiales; family Apiaceae; genus Daucus; species Daucus carota. The sequence continues at coordinate 3,147,601 of NC_030384.2, read as the reverse complement.
ATTGAATTGAAGTATTCTATTCCAGAAATATTGGAAGTTATACATGCCGCCCATCGTGGCGTACCAAGTTCCATAGGTTTCGGGTAATTTAAGATTTGATGATGGTATACACTTAGCTATGAAAAATAATATAGACCACCCCAACATGGCTTATTGTTTAGTAATAGGACCGAAGTAACGTTTAAACAAATATAGGTGGTATACATGTCACCCATCGTGACGTACCAGAAACTTATGGTGTTTAAACGTTAGTGCATTTAATTTTAATAATTGTTAGAGGAACCAATAGGACTTAATTTTTTATGCACCCTTCTTTATGTGTAATGTGATTTTTTCATGCATGATTCTCAGGATATAATGGGGTTTAATCCACTATTCACCATACTTAAGGATAACAAACTTACCGGACCTAACTATATTGAATGGAAACGTAATTTGGACATTGTGTTGACTGCTGAGGAGTACAAGTTTTGCACTTATGAACCCAAGCCTGAGCAGCCCGCTGCTGATGCTCCTGATGAGGAAAAAGAGTATTATAAGCGGTGGACAAAGGCTGATGAGATGTCGCGATGTTACATTCTGGCAGCAATGTCGGGTGTTTTGCAGCATCAGCATCAGGCTATGGCCACTGCTTCAGATATGCTCTTTAATCTCAAAGAACTTTTTGGAGATCAGAATAGGGCTGCTAGGCAAGTAGCCATGAAGGCTTTAATGAACACTCAGATGGCTGAAGGTACACTTGTAAGGGATCAGGTTCTCAAGATGATGTCACATCTGAATGAGATAGAGATCCTTGGTGCAGAGCTTGACGGGGAAACCCAGATTGACATTATCCTTATGAGCTTGCCCAAGAGTTTTGAGCAGTTCCGCTTGAATTACAACATGAACAAGAGGCAGTATAGTCTTGCGGAACTGCTGACAGAACTTCAGGCAGCTGAAGGATTATTTCGCCAGAGTGTTCAAGTGAATGTGGCTGAGAAAGGTTCTTCCTCTAAGCCGAAAGGCAATAAGAAGAAGAAAAAGGCTCAGACACAGAAAGCTGTGAAGGCAGTGGGAGTTCAAGGTGGTGTGAAAAAGTCTAAAGGGAAGTGCTACCGGTGCAAGCAGTCGGGTCACTGGAAAAAGGATTGTCCTCTTCCTAAGAAGACAAACGATACTGGTATGTCTCTTTCTCTAGTTACAGAAACATTTGTAGCGGCTATATCTACGAGCACTTGGTGTGTAGATACTGGAGCCACTGATCATGTTTGTAACTCTATGCAGGGGTTCCAGCAATCCAGAATGCTTAGAGATGGTGAGATCTACGTGTTCATGGGAGATGCTACGAAAGTAGCAGTAGTTGCAGTAGGAGTTATTCATTTATCTTTTGGTTCTGATAGGATTTTGGTTTTGAACAATTGTCTTTATGTACCTTCTTTTAGAAGGAATTTGATTTCAGTTTCTAAACTTGCTATGGATGGTTATAATGTTTGTTTGGATCGTAATGTTTCTATTATGATGAATAAACGGATTATATGTTCTGGTACATTGCAAGACAATTTGTATATAATTAATCCTAGTCAACCCGCACTGCAACTACAACATAGGGTATTGAATAACACATCTTCTACCTCTAATAAAAGAAAGGAACCTTCTAGTTTGAACCAAACATATCTTTGGCACTTGAGATTAGGTCATATTAACTTGAGGAGGATTCAAAGACTGGTAGTAGACGGGCCTTTAGGCTCATTGGCAGTGGAGCCATTTCCAGTTTGTGAATCCTGCTTGGAAGGTAAAATGACCAATAGGCCTTTTAAGGCAAAGGGGAATAGAGCCAAAGAAGTGTTAAGATTGGTTCACTCTAATTTATGTGGACCTATGAATATCCAAGCAAGAGGTGGTTATGAGTATTTCGTCACTTTTATTGACGATTATGCTAGATAAGGATACATTTATTTGTTGCGCCGTAAGTCTGAGTGCTTTGAGAAATTCAAAGAGTACAAAGCTAAAACGGAGAAGCGACATAATAAAAGTATCAAGTCACTACGATCTGATCGTGGTGGCGAATACTTGCTTGGGGAATTCAGGGAATATTTATCAGAGAATGGGATAGAATCCCAGTTGACTACACCAGGCACACCCCAGCAGAACGGTGTAGCAGAGAGAAGGAACCAGACTCTTTTAGAGAGTGTTAGATCGATGATGAGTTATTCGGATTTACCCAAGTCATTTTGGGGACATGCCTTAGAAACAGCAGCTTATCTTCTGAACTTAGTACCTTCCAAGTCGGTTCCTAAAACCCCTTTAGAATTGTGGACCGGGGACAAACCGAGTCTGAGACACATTCGGATATGGGGTTGTCCAGCACATGTGCTGAACAAGAACGCGACTAAGCTAGAATCTCGTACAGAAGTAAAGCTGCTTGTAGGCTACCCCATGGGAACAAAAGGTTATTTATTTTATAGTCCTAAGGATCGGGATGTCACTGTTAGCACCAATGCAAGATTCTTAGAGGAAGACTATATAATGAATCACAAACCCAAGAGTAGTATCGTTTTAGAGGAACTAGTGGGAGGGACGAATAATGAACCTGTAGTACAAGTAGAACAACCACAGCAGACTGTGCAACCGGTCACTAATACCGCACCAGTTCCTCGTCGTAGTGGGAGGGTTGTTCGACAGCCCGACAGATTCATGTTTTTGGGAGAGTCTTCGGACTTGGTCTCTGGTGAACATGATGATGATCCCCGGACATACGAAGAGGCAATACAGGACAAAGATGCAAGTCTTTGGCAAAAGGCAATGGATTCTGAGATGGAATCAATGTATTCTAATCAGGTCTGGGAGCTCGTGGAACCACCCAAAGGTGTAAAACCTATTGGATGTAAGTGGGTCTACAAGAAAAAGAGGGGATCAGACAAAAAGGTGAAAGCCTGGAAAGCAAGACTTGTTGCGAAAGGGTATACTCAGAAAGTAGGTATCGATTATGAGGAAACCTTTTCGCCAGTAGTCATGCTTAAGTCAATCTGTATTCTTTTATCTATAGCAGCTCATCTCGATTATGAGATTTGGCAAATGGATGTCAAGACAGCTTTCCTTAATGGAAATCTTGAGGAAACCATCTATATGCAGCAACCAGAGGGATTCATTATAGAAGGCGAAGAGAATCTTTTTGTAAGCTGAAGAGGTCTATTTATGGACTTAAACAAGCTTCTAGGTATTGGAACATTCGCTTTGATCAGGCAGTCCAGTCATATGGATTTGATCAATGTCCAAGCGAAGCATGCGTGTATAAGAGATGTGAGGGAAATGCAGTGGTTTTTCTAGTGCTTTATGTTGATGACATTTTACTCATTGGAAACAATGTTAAGATGTTGTCTTCAATAAAGGCATGGTTGTTTAAACAATTTGAAATGAAGGACTTAGGTGAAGCAGCATACATCCTTGGGATCAAACTTATAAGGGATCGCAAGAAAAGGATGTTGGCTTTATCTCAGGAGCCCTACATAGATGACGTATTAGCTCGTTTTAACATGCAGGACTCCAAGAAGGGTAATTTACCCTTCAGACATGGAGTTACTCTATCAAAGAGGCAGTGTCCTTCGACACCTAAGGAGATAGAGAACATGAAGGCAGTTCCTTATGCTTCGGCATG